>NC_051224.1:37308704-37441204 GCF_015220715.1 Pygocentrus nattereri
TTCTCTCTCTCTCTCTCTCTCTCTCTCTCTCTCTCTCTCTCTCTCTCTCTCTTCATTCTTGATGCTTGTCCTGCCAGTTACATAGCTGTCCTCTCTTTCTTTTTTGAATCTGTTTGTCTGTTTGTCTGTCTACGGGTCACCCATCTCCTTCACTACTCTCTCTCTCACTCTCACTCTTTCTTTGTCTGCCTTAGAAGTAGCACCAATGTCATTTAAAATGAAGCTGCCCTCACTCAAAGTTAAAACCAGTGTAAATTTACACTTACCCCAAAGGTAGTCAATCTTCCAAGACATTTGGATTGATGTCTGAGGTTTACTGCCACCTTAGCACTGGAGCTGTAAGGCTTATGTGGCTAATAAGTAATGGAAGTTTATACCCTATCAATTAGCATTGTGCAAGCTGTATGCCATAAGCATCCACTTCAGATGCAAAATATTTTGGCCAATCAGCTACAGTTGCAGGGGAATTGTGTAAATTTTATTTTTCTCCCAAAGTAAAACAGGTGGTGGGGAAACTTTATCACCTCTGTACATTTGAGAATTACCCATCATTTCATGCAAATGGAGAAAACGCAGGGGAAGAGAGGAGGAGAGGAAAGGAGAAAAGAGGAGTAGAGAGTCGGAGAAAGGGTAGGAAGAAGAAGAAGAAAGAGGAGATGAGGTGAAAAAGGTTGGAAGATGAGGAGTGTATTTGATAAACAGGATAACAAGAGGAAAAGATGAGCAAATAGAAGAGAAAAGTGGAAAGGAAAGGAAAAGGAAATTATTCATAATTATAACATGTAGTTGTAATAATGGCATTAGTGGTAGGTAAAGTAATAGTAAGTCGTAGTACTTTTTGTTACCTTCTCCAGGAGGAGTGCACTGACCCTTTGGCCTACAGCCTGAGGCTGTTTTGCTCTTAGAGTGCAGGTCAAGTAGCAGGGACTTGGACACAGCTAGTTGGTCACCAGCAGCACAGCTGGACCTTACAGCTGCACATCCAGCTGCTGTAGCTCAGAGTGTATGACCTGCAGGAGTGGCCTGTGAGCTACTAGGTTTATTGGTAGTAGTAGTAAATATGAGCATAGCAACGACTGTGTGCATGTAGTTAAACATGCACACTAAGGTGTAACGACACATTTTCAGGTTTCATACAATGTTCACTTCTTAGATAATGGCAAATGATTCGATTACTGATTGTTTTACTGACCTTTCATTATGTTTGTTTTTTTATCTCTTATCTAAACCTCATGTTTATCACATTTTAACCCCCTAAAGCAGGAAAGATTAACAGCTACATGTCACAAAAGACCAAAGCACAATTAAAACATATGGAAAAGCAGTGCAGAGTGCAGTTAACTAAGACACTAAGGTTTCCATTCTTTGATCTTTTGTGGATTTCACAAAAGATGGCAAATGAGAGACGCAATTTTTCAATGATGTATTGAAGTAGTTGTACTCTTAGTGAACACAGTACACAGCATTATGTGTACGCCGCATTATTGTCTAGTGCAAAGCTCCCGTCTTTTTAGTATGATGACATATAGAGTATTGCTCTAACACTGAGGTTACTAGTAAACAGAATGAAAGGAACATTACCAACATAGATACATAGATCATGGAGCTGGTTTTAGTTGTGTCTGGTCTGTTGCTCTGCAGTCAATGACCTTGACTGTGTGGTCAGTTTTGCGTGACATGGAAATATCCCCCTCCACCACTTCTAAAAACTCTTCTCTTTAAATGAGTGAATGTTTTTAGAGATCCTCCATCGCCTACATGTTTGCTACATTTATTTGATGGATTCAAAAAAAAAAAAAGAAAGAAAAAACAAGATAGCAAGAATTAAAAAAAAGAAAAAGAGGCTTGGCTGGGCATTCCCACAGCGGGGATGCCTGAGACTGTAGTCTGCCCTGATTGGTGCAGATTTCATGCTGTTGCCATGGTAGCACTATGAAACCAGCGGGTTGGGTAAAGGTAATTATGGTGGTGGGAGCAGCATGGTTTGGGGTTAGCAGTGGATACTACATCCACTGAGCTGAGTTTCAAAACAGCATGAGCCACGTGTGTGTGTGCGTGTGTTAAAAGACTGACTGTGAGTATAAAAAGGCTGAGTTGAATTTACTTGATTCAAATGTGTACATGAATAAACATATCATATCTACACAATCATTGCTGAAAGCAAGTAAACAGAGAATTGTGTTGATGCTGTGTATTTTATTCTAATGTACACATTCAATTCAAGTAAATTCAGCGCATCACTTTTTTCAGTGAGTACGTGTGCGCGTGCACTCCGAGATGGGCTTGCTAGGCTAACTGTAGCAGGCTACATTCTCATCGTCAGCTGTGTGGAGTTGCAGTACCTTCCACTGTAACTGAACTGTGGATGAATGTATAGCAGGCATGTTTACTGAGTGGTATGAGCTACTAACACACAAGTTAGTGCCCACCTTTGCCAGCCATGGGTGCCTACAGCCTCATTAGTCACCCATGTTGGAATCTGGCACCTGCCATGTTTTTCAGTGCCTCTCTTTAACTGTGTTTTTGTTTGTGTGTGTGTGTGTTTGTCTGTTGTGGCTGTCCTGCAGTGGAAGCAGTAAGGGGAAAGACATCAGTACTATAAAGTCTCTTCGTGTACTGAGAGTGCTACGGCCCCTCAAGACCATCAAACGCCTGCCCAAGCTCAAGGTACAGAGCATCTTGTTGACAGGTTTTCAGACCTTTGAGGTGCCAGTATCCAGTTAAATCCAATTAAATCAGTATGTTGTTATTCGTTACAGGCTAGTTTTTCTGTACTTGTTACTACGGATGTGCTGAAACTTATTTCTGCAGTCCCTCTGTTGGCCATTCTGCCAGTGGAATGGAATTGGCTGTATTTTTCATCAGAATAATCAAATTAAATATTTTCCCCTTTTATCAGATTAACTAGGACACGATTGGCTCTCAGTGTGTGAAATGTGTGTAAATAAACTGTGGTAGAAGACAATGAATCCTCATCAGCATAATGCTTGTCTTAACAAAATCCTGTATATCTAAAATGGTAACTTTACAGGAGAAGGAAAAAGGCGTTCTTAACTTGTAATGGAAGTCAAAGTAACAAGATTTTTCCGCTAGTAATTTTAGACCATTTCTATAGGTCTTTAGATCATGACATGTTAACATAATGCAAAGTGTAACTGGTGTTTCTAATTACGCAATTTTATAAGAATTTTTCCAACAGTGATGATATGTTAGCTTTAGTGTTATTGTTAGCTTGTTAGCTATGAAGAGGCCAACTCCATTACTCACCTGACATGGGAGCCTATGCTTGGCCATTTTTGCAGAATTAGACTTGTTGTCAGATAAATTTTCAGATAAAACTGTGTAGTGCTAAATTTGTAATTGTACTGCTGATTTTTTAACCTTCTAACTTACAGTCGCAAGTTTACAGCCCTATGTTAATTTTGTCTTTTTTTTTTTGGAAGGAAGGTGAAAAATGGGTGGGAAGATTCTGCTAATTAGATATTTATGTTAGAGTTCTATTAATTAGTAAATTGATTGTTAATTTCAGATATACTGTGAGCTCATTGTGACCACATTTTGTGCTGTGTTTTCTCATGTACGTGCACCTGACTCTCGTGTTTCACTGTGTTTCTCTCTGTCCTCAGGCTGTCTTTGATTGTGTGGTGAACTCGCTGAAGAACGTGCTGAACATTCTCATCGTCTACATGCTCTTCATGTTCATTTTCGCTGTGGTGGCAGTGCAACTCTTCAAGGGCAAATTCTTTTACTGCACAGACGAGTCCAAAGAGTTTGAACGTGACTGCAGGTTAGAACTTACACACTTGCGCACATCGACTATATTCATTATAAAGATTCGTCAACGTGGACTTTTTTTTATTTTACTTTAGTTGTACTGTAGTGGTTTAGTTATGTTATGCCTTACAATGTTAGTATGCAGTTTAGTTTGACAGTTTAGTTCTAATTCTACTTAAAGCTTTTGCATAAAGTAGCTTTAAGTAGAATAAGTGGCTAATGTTTGTTAACTTAATGCCATCCTGAGATGTAATAAGTAAATGGTGAGGCTCCAGACTAACGGTGTCCATTCATCCTGGACAGGTTAAAAATAGTCTTCAAGACGATGTTAAATCTGTTTTCGAATGCTTTCAGGATGATGATGCTGCACAAGTTAACTTTTAAAATACAGAAAATACACAGTCAGAAAATCACAGACATGCTGGTCATTCATACCGGCCATGATGTTTAATGCAGAGACCTTTAGCCAATAATGTATCATATGTTGCTTAGGCATTTAAGACATGCCCCTGTCACAGTTATATAAACATAAAGTGGGAAATAGAAAAGTAGTTAAACGGGAAGGTCATAATTAGATTATAATAATATACAAAATAATATAAAAATAATTTTTTAAATGTATTTATTTGTTACCTAATGATTAGAGCCTTTGTTTTTAAACTGTAATTTCTTGTATTCAATTAAATGTTTGATTCAGCAACAATTTCAACAGAAATAAATATAATGGTAATGTAAGCAAAAGCAGTTATATATTTTGATGGTTCCAGGTACAGGTACCATTATTTCAATTTATTTCTAACTGAAACAGAAGCATAATGTGAAATTGTGTCACCGATACAATTACCGAACACTCTCTTCCAACTGTCTCTCATTTACTGTCTTTGGCTGCTGTCAGTGATCTGAACTAGGAATCTGTCCTACTAGACTTGAAAGTGGGTGAGGCTTATGCTATGGGAACATGAAGAGCTTATAAATTCTAGGGGTTGTGATTTTTGAGGTCTGTTTTGTTGGAGAGTGGCGCAGCAGTCTTTTAAAAAAAATATGTATTAGAGATCTGAACTGAACAACACACACACGCACACACACACACACACACACACACACACACACACACACACACACACACACACAGATATTTTAACACAGTAAGCCTTAACCTCAGGATTAATAATTGTATCAAAACTGAAAAAATGAAAAATCATTAGACCAGTACCACATACATTCAGTGCTGAGTAAAGAACTAGTGAGGTGTTAGAGATGTTGTGGCTTGAGGCTAAATATGTTTTTTTGTTTAGAGGTGAATATCTGGTGTATGAGCGGGATAACGAAGTGAAGGCGCAGAAGCGGGAGTGGAAGAAGTACGATTTCCACTACGACAACGTGCTTTGGGCCCTGCTCACCCTCTTCACTGTATCCACCGGAGAGGGGTGGCCGCAGTAAGTACACAAACTCTAGTCTCTTAGTATGGTGAAAAGTCAAATGTTTGGTGACATAGTGGTGCTGAACTTATGAGGCTAATGAGACTAACAAGTAATGGCAACTTATTCTCACCAATTAGCATCATATCATTTAACCTGCTTGCCTAAATCACCACACCCTTGCCTCAGGCCACATTAAGTTATTAAGTAATAATAAGTAGACTTGCTTTTGTGGTTTCTGACACTGTATGACATAATGTTTTCTATAAAAATGGGCAATAACTGTTGCAGAGCCAAACAGCCATCTTGAAGCTTGAATTTTGTTCTGTTTGTCTGTTTTTCTTCAGGGTACTGAAACACTCAGTCGATGCGACTTACGAGAATCAGGGCCCTAGCCCGGGGTACCGGATGGAAATGTCCATCTTTTACGTGGTGTACTTCGTGGTCTTCCCCTTCTTCTTCGTCAACATCTTCGTGGCTCTCATAATCATAACCTTCCAGGAGCAAGGAGACAAGATGATGGAGGACTACAGTCTAGAAAAGAATGAGGTGACAAAGAGAGGGTTCTATAAACATTCAAAAAAAAAAAAAAAACACTGGAGTGTATTCAGGGTGTTTAATCCAAGATTGCAGTTCTATCAAACTGTAAATATGCTCTAACTATTGTAAGTGCAAATTATATCTCAGCAACAATAACTTTCTAGGTACATGGGAAAAGTCTGATTTTTTTATCTTAGAAAAAGTTCTTCTGTTGGTGCAATTGTCATAAAATGTACACAGCACCTGTTTTGAATGTAAAACATATCTTGTGTTTGCAGAGAGCCTGCATAGACTTTGCCATCAATGCCAAGCCTCTGACCCGCCACATGCCTCAGAATAAGCAGACGTTCCAGTACCGAATGTGGGAGTTTGTGGTGTCTCCGCCATTCGAGTACACTATCATGGCCATGATTGCCCTCAACACCATCGTGCTCATGATGAAGGTGGGTCAGCATGGACGGAGTCAATTCATTTTAAGTTTCTAGCATGCTAAGACAGCTCTAAGACAGTGCTAATTCCTCTCTGTCTCTTACTTGACAGCAAGGTATTTAAAAGGTTTCACTAACCCTAATCCTGGAAAATCTGGAAAGTCAGTGAATTGTAAAATCTCAGTTTCTAAATCTGGATAATTCATGGATTACGATTGAGTGTTTCATAGTTTTAGATACGTTATGCAGTTGTTCTTAATACGGTTTTTGTGTAGCATTTAGGCTATATAGCGTGAATTCTAAAACTCATTTCTGGTAACAACCCCTTCAAGTGTGTTTTAATATACTTGTTGTCAGTATATTGTTATTTTAGTAATTTATTACTTTCTTTCTTTACTGTTTTTTGTCTTCATCTTCCACTAGAAACTGCAAGTGTCAGCACTGAAAATAGCAATTAAACGTAGTATGACCACAAAAGCAACCTATTTTGAAACTGACAAAATTTCAGAATTAACTCACTGTTACAATCATTGAAAATGATAAAACTTCTAAACCGGGTCTTTAAGAAGTGATTAAAAAACTTTTCTTTGACAAAGCATGCATTGCTGTGCATTGTTATAATTCAATCATTCTGTGAAGTCAATAATGTTGTCTGAACCATACATGCTTAGTTGAGACCTTTAGGAACCAAAATCTTGAATTTCTGATTCAGATTTATTGATAAGGAGGAGAGTTTGTTAGTAAAATGTAGTAAAATAATAGATGACTAGAAGCCACAGTGATTATGATGTCTCCTATAGGCTGACATGCTGCTGTCTGCAGATCTGGTATGATAAGCATGGGTGTGTGTGTTTTCAGTATTATGGAGCTTCAGACACCTATGAGAAAATGCTAGTCAACCTGAACATTGTTTTCACCTCGCTGTTCTCCCTGGAGTGTGTGTTGAAGATCATTGCCTTTGGAGCACTGGTGAGTGACCATGTCTTATCTTTGTGTGTGTGTGTGTGTGTGTGTGTGTGTGTGTGTGTGTGTGTGTGTGTGTGTGAGAGAGTCTTTGTATGTGTGTGTTTGTATCATCATGTGATGTATTTGTGAAGATTGGAAGACAGAAAGCAGCAAATAATATACTCTGTTTTTCTTGCATTAAATCAAAACAGTAAAAAATGTGTGCGTGTATGTGTGTGTGTGTGTGTGTGTGTGTGTGTGTGTGTGTGTGTCATTTATTTTGTGGGGAAGTATATGCTCATTCTAAATTTGATGTCTGCAACACATTCCAGAAATGTTGGTACGAAAACGTGTTTACGACTGTGGTACATCACCTTCCATGAATAATCTTTTGGGGACTTAAAACACCAGTTGATCCAGCTTTAAAAGCATATTTTTTTGCCACATGTCCTTTATTTAAGTCTTCAGCTGTGCAAAAGTACAAGGCCTTTGATGAAGTGTTTTGTTCTTTTGACACATGCAGAATGTGGCTTGGAATTTTTGAAACAAACATGGACATCCCTGGGAAAGACGTTGTCTAGACAGTGGTTTTCAAATCAGTCCTCGTGGATCCTTAAATCATCCACATTTTGCACCACCATACATTGCTCCAAAATGTCTATATATCTTTTAGAGTTAAGATGTCTTCACAGGTGTGCATGTTGATCATGCCATGGGCACTAAATCACTGCCTTTCCATAACAGACACTAACTTTTAAACTTTACACTGGTGACATTCTGGATGGTCCTTTTCTTCTTTGGTCCAGAGAACACGATGTACGTTTTTCCATGTATGGTCTGAAAGTTTGAGCAGACCACAATACATACTTCCACTCTGCATTAGTGTATTTCTTCCTGGGGAAGTCAGCAGCATTTCTGACTTGTGGCTTGTGTCCCCTGTGCAAAGTAAATAGACAATTTGACTGCAATGAACAGTGTTTATTGACAACGATTTGTCAATGCATTTTCTCAAGCCCATGCAGCAGCATGCTGGTTTTAATGCAGTGCCAGCTAAAGGGGTTGAAGGTCAATAACCTTTACACACAGAGATTTCTCTGGAATCACTAGATCCTTTATGCACTGTAGATGGTGAAATACCAAAAATTCTTGCAGTCATTCTTTGAGGAAGGTTGCTTTTTAACTTTTCCGTTATTCACTGTTGCATTTTTTTTTACAAAGTAGCGAGCCTCAACCCAACCATAAAGGGCTAGACCTTTCCTGGGTGCTCTTTTTATACCCAAGTATGATTGTGCCATCTGTTTAAGGTGAGATTTTTGAACATTCCTTGTCTTAAATTGTCCTAGTCTGAACTGTTTTGGAATTTGTCACAGGCACTAATTTTAGAATGAGTGCATGTTTACAAACACTGACAGAGTCAACAAGGTAAAAGATTAAAAATATTGTCTTTGTACTGTTTTCTTTTAACTACAGGTCAAAGTGTATTTTTTTATTTATATATTTATAAATCACTGCTTTCTGTTTTTAATTATATTTCACATATTGTCTCACCTCTTTTGGAATTGTAGATTTTTGTAGATATGATTTCTAGCCACCTTCCAGTAAAGTATGGCTACTGCAATGAAATTATGACTGAAGCAAAAAACAAACAAACAAACAAAAAAAAAAAACAACTTGAGTGGAAGCAGAAAAATAATTTAAAGAACTGTAGTGAAACTTCTTAGTACATCCAGCATTTATCAGCATGGGAACTCAAGTTTGTTAGCCTGTATTCTTTTCTTTTTGTAACCTTTTGGTCTAAAATAAAATGCTAAAGATGTAAGAGTTGAGCGTTGTGAGCAGCATTAAAGCAGTCAAGGAGCTAAACCAGCAACACAGAATAGAGAATTGGGAACTAACTGTCAGGGTTGACATGTCATTGGAATGAGAAATTAGTAAAAGTAAGGAGGAGAAAGTAAATGTTTTTGTTCAGCAAAGGCCAGCCAGGAAAGCAACATGGAGAAAGAAAGAATAGTGAAAGATAGAGGACCAACTCAGATGGTAATAGAGAAAAAGAAAAAAGTATTAAGGAATTAAGGAGGGATAGAGTGCATAGACACACTCACGCAGAAGGGTAGACATGGGAAATTTGGCTGAAGCACTAAAGTTCAGTGCCTGGATGCCAGAGTTTTACTGCATCTGTTAGGTAGAGTGGTCTTAATGCACTCTTTTACTGCAGGCATTCACAGGGCGGCACAGACATGTCCTGCACTCTCAGCATGTGTGTGTCACCAAACCCTTAGGCACCCAGCCGTACTGACAGAGAGAGCAAGAGAATTAGAAAAGTCAGAAGGATAAAGAGAACAACCTTAGTAGAAAGAGGAATGAGGTTGGGTGTTTGTTTTGTGTGTGTGTGTGTGTGTGAGGCATAATATTGTTCCACATATAAACTTGCATCATTACATCATTTCATATAGATACTTACATGTATGTAATACATGTGGAATTTATTGGAATTTGATTTGAATATACATCCTGAGGAAACAAATTTAGGTGTCTGTGTCTACCTCTCATAACACCACTGTAACCCAAATAACAGGCATGCTTCTCTCATTTTATCCACAGAACTACTTCAAAGACGCCTGGAACATCTTTGACTGGGTGACCGTGCTTGGCAGCATCACTGATATTTTAGTCACGGAGCTAGGGGTAAGTGTTTTCTGTAGAGGGGATACTGAGAGAGTGTTAGTATGTGTGTGCGCATGTGTGTGGGTGTGTGTCAGAGATACAGAGAGGGACTCCACAGGATCTTTCCCTTCCCACTGAAGCGGAAGGCTCTTCTGAAGGTTTTATATAATTGTCCCAGTTGGTGTGTGGAGCAGATCAGTGAGACAGCATTGGGACGTCTGGAGCTCACCCAGCTTTCACTTACATCACAGTAATCCCCTACTGAATTCAGACATCTAGTGTTTTACCATCCCTTAATTAAAGCGATACTTCAGCAAAAGGTCAAATGTACACATTTTTCCCTCTTACAGCAAATGTAGTCAGTCAGCCAAATCATGTTTGGTGTCTGTACTTTGCTTCTTTTGTACTAGCTACCAGTTATCATTGTGCACACTGCAGTTCTAAATCATCACACCCTTTTTTCAAACCGTGACGGGTTGTTAGGTAATTTTAAAATTTTTATAGATGACAATATGACATATAAAAAACATATAAAAAACATATAAGTATGTATATTAGAAATTACAGTCCCAGGCAACCTACACTCACAATTTCTTGCTAAGTAGGCTAATCTTTTCCTTGTGGGCACATAAAATACATGCACAAATTATGTCCTGTGAATAATGTTTCAATATCTAATTAAGGACCAATGTATTGATCCAGTATTTCTCCCCTCTTAGAGTAAACAAGGTGGTCTCAGTGTAAGCTTTACAATCAAGGCTGATGTAGCTTTTCCTGCTCACAAGCTTTAATAAAATTAAGCATCCTGAAACAACCTCACTTTTTTCCAGTCTCAACAAATTAACAAGCAAAAGCTAACCTTGCAAGCAAGCTAGTTCATCTGTCTGTCTGTCTACCTGTCTGTTGTTTGGTCTTTCATTTGTCCCATTCCATGGATACATTTCCTGGATGTACATCCAGTGATAAAATGAATAAGAACCTTATCAATGCCTTAGAAATTTTGTAAAATGTTTTACTGAGCAGACACAGTGAGGTGTACACTACCACCTACATAAGTAGGGATTCATCATTTCTCCCTCCTTCACTGTTGTGTTGAGTTTTGCTTGAGTGGCAATGTAGGTTGAGGGATATCAATCAAGCATTCTCATTAGGATATATATATGTATGTGTATATATATATATATATATGTGTGTGTGTGTGTGTGTGTGTATATATGTGTGTAATATATATATGATCAATGACTTTAGCTGGTATTTAAACAGTGGTTCTTTCTTCATATCACTATTACAGTTGTGATTCATAATGTCTGGCTGGATGTCTAATATAACGCTCAATATTAGTGTACAAATTCTTTACCATTTAATATTGTGTGGGACCTTAACAACCTGACACACTTTGATAACAATTGTGTAATAATTTAGCCATGCCTTTGCAAAATGCAAATTGGTTTTCTATTATTTGTTACATTGGCCTTGTAGCTCAAGTGTAAAACTTTAAAAGCAAACCTCCTACATCAAACATGTCTTGGTTGAAAAACTCCATTGGAGGTAAGGGGGAAAACTGTAAATTAGTTTTTTTTTTTGTTTTTTTTTACAGACCTATTGTTGAAATGCCCCTGTCAAGATCAACCAATTCACCTTTTTTCAATCACTATCACTTTCTGAAAGTCAGCTTCAGGTTTAGCAAGATCAGTAAAGACAGCATTGTTCTAAAAGAAGTGTGTATGTGTTGTGTGTGTGTATGTGTTGAGAGCCGCTGTCTTTCGGTAAATCAGCAGCAACTGGTGGCTGGTCATTGTACATCATTTTGACCGTTACTTGCTTGTAAAAAATGCTTGCTATCTCAGGCTCAGAGATACAGAAATGTTGCACACTTCTGTTTTTTTTGAATAGACAAGAAAATCACAAGCAAACATTTCAAAGCATTTAGCTTTTATCTTTTTCAGTATTGTTTCATATGGCTTTCATTCTGATTTTCAGTATTGTTTCATGTTTTTTTAATTGTCACTACTGTATGCTAAGCTTATGTTACAATGATTTGAATATGGCTTTTAATTGACAGATGTTTTTGGACTAAAAATGTCTGCATAATGATTATTCATTTCTTGTTTTATCCTTTTTTTCTGTCCCTTTTTTTAACATGCTTTCTTTAATCGCTGCCATATTGGCGGCAACGCCCTCTGATGAATTCATCCAATCAAAATGCACTATGAAACTCATGTGTCCATCTGTGACCTGGCCTGGCCGATCACACTGGTTGTTATTATCAACCTCCAAAAATGCTGCTATAAACCATGCATCTGCAACATCTCCATGTAGATGGTTTGTAATTTTTTTGGAAATCTTAATGCATCTGTTTTCCTCTGTGGCTGATGATGATGATGGTGATGATGATGCATGTGCTTGAATACAAAATGGCATTGACCCCTGCTCTTTGTGACACGTCAAGGGTTTCACTCCCACACCATATAAACACCTGGTCCAGATATAACTGGGCTGATGTTTTGCACACACACATATACAGAGTTTTAGCTAGCATACTCTCAGCAGTAAACCTGGCTAAAGTCCAAAGCATAGGGAGAGTAGCTGTAGCTGTAGTTCAGGATATCTGCATGCTCTCTATGTCTTTCTTTTTGCCTTTAAAATAGTCTAGAATAACAGAACGGGCCTATTTCACAAAGCAAGATTTTCAATAAGCTGGATAGCTTTAGGACCCATAGGCTACATCTTTCTTTTCTTTCATATAACGTCTGCTTATGACATTTGTTTGGGCTAAAAAAGCAGTCATAATTCATTTTTACATAATTTTCCAACCTCTCATTTTCTCTTAGAACAAACTAGGTTGTTTTTGTTACTATGCCTTTAAGACTGATATATGTAAATCGTCTGTGTTCTGATTGGCTGCACTGCATCATACCTCATTCAAAAAGCAAGTAGAGCTAAAACAATTCTTATGACTTTGGCATGAATGGGTGGGACTAAACTGTCGTAGGCTCATATATTTGTAAATGCATTGGGTTTTGTGACATGAAAAATACCACAAATTTTATGTTTTGAAATGTTGCCACATATAGTTTACATACTAGTTCAGACTCTTTTATTTAATAAAAGCTCAAGTTAAGCTTAAGTTATTTGGTTAATTGAGAAAATCTGCTTTGTGAAACATTCCTCTGAGTAAGTAAAAAAATCTTTAAAACACTCCTTCACAAAAGGGTCACTGATTGGTCTGTGGCACAGATGGAGGCGGAGCTGTCCTCCTTTATGGGAACATTGTGCAGTGCTATTGGTGGAGAGATTTTGCATGCACACACTGCATACTCCTGATTCCAGCCCCTATCCTTGTCCCATTCCCCCTCCAGGTACTGGGTTTAAGGAAATAATTAATACATATGCTGTAGTGACAGATTTTTAACAGTCTTTATTGTGGCCTTCATGTTATTTCTAATGGCCATGTATTCAGTAAGTGTGGTAAGCTTACTAAGAGGCTACTTTTTCCTTTTGTCATTCTAACCATAATCTGCTTCAAGATCAGTGATCTGCAATATAAAAAATAGTTAATATTTTAAATAAAAATAATTTATATAACCCACTCTTCTTTACATTTGCCATGACAAGCCAACACACCCTGTTATGGTGTCCCTGAAAGCATCCAGTCTGTAGCTTTAATGTTAACTTTAAAAAAGATCAAAACATTGAAGTTAGAGTAGCCTAATCAATAGACCAATAGCTGATAGTCCTGAAAAAGCCTGGCAAATAATGTACAACCAATGTACAATACAACGTTAGACAAATTAGTACGTTTTTTATAGACAACAAGGAAGGTGGTCAGAACGCCCCCTCCTGTTTATACTCATAAAGAAAGTGAATAATGTATTGGAGATGAAACATGTTACGGGTTGTACAATTTCTTTCAAGATGTGAAGTTTTCATCCCTAAGACCTATAAAATAATAATACCAGTAATAAATAATACCAGTAATAAAACCACAGCAATATCATTTATTTAGGTGTTCTCCAAAAACAGACTATAAAATCTGTCATTCTGATATTTCTATTACATAAACATCTAACACTACCCAGTGCTTATATTAACAATCATAGTTTTAAAACATCATTAGTCCCATGGTGACTAAACAACTGAATATAATGATAAATTAAAGGATATAAAATTTTTACCTGTATGGCGGGATTAATTTGAAAAAAATGTCTTCAGAGTTGTACTCAAGAAAGTCCATAGAATATACGGACCGAAGGAAATGTAAAAATTCAGATGTGGACATTAATGTGTTGATGATAACAGGTCCATTGCCTGTGCATTGACAAGGTTGCCAGCTGTAGAAATATGGTGCAAATCACTGTTGTAGAAGCAGATGTGGTAAACATGTGTATTTGTTTTATATTTGACTTAGGGATCCTTAAGCCCAGAACTTTTGCCCTTTGACCTTTGCTGGGTGCAGTGTGAGTGGCCGTTAGCCGTTAGCTGTGGTTGGTGTGTGGGTTTAGCATGCTGTGGGCCATCAGTGCATTTGGTTATTTGACACCAGGTTAGGGGTCCTGCACTTTCCTCCCAAATGGATGAGGATGTTTAGGTTCTGCGTTTTCTGTATGAGTTCACCACCCCTCTCCCCCCACCCTCTTCTTTCCCCCCTGCTTTTCTCCTTCCCTCGGATATGCCAGGCCTGCTCAGTCTTGCCAGTTTCAGTTTTATTTTCTAACATTTCTCTCCCTTTCCTGGTTTGTAACACCCCTCTTTGTTTTGCCTACTAATACACAAAAAGAAATTAATGTTCCATCAGCAAATCATCTCTTAGCTGACACCTGTCTGTCTGTTTATCTGTCCATCTCTATCTATCTATCTATCTATCTATCTATCTATCTATCTATCTATCTATCTATCTATCTATCTATCTATCTATCGTCTCTCTCTCTTGCTCTCTCTCTAGAATAACTTCATCAATCTGAGTTTTCTGAGACTCTTCAGAGCTGCCCGTCTGATTAAGCTGCTCAGACAGGGTGAGACCATTCGCATCCTGCTCTGGACCTTCGTCCAGTCTTTTAAGGTAAAACAAGCACACTAAAGGTTTTGATTGGTTCACTGAATTATGGTTTTAGCCAAACATACACACACACACGCCTGCACATGATATTTAATATGCAGAGGGGTCAGCCTTTTAGTGACCTGCAGAAGCCATACACAACTCCAGCCTAAAGTTCCTCAGAGTTCCCCTCCTCTCGTTATCTCCGTCAACCCAAGGCGTGGTCTGCATTCACAAAAATTTGTTAATAGTACAGATGAGATTAAGTAAAGTTGACTCTGTTGAATGTAGCCAAATATTTTAAACAAATCATACAAATTATTAGAGCAAACTCTGGAGAGATTGTTTTATACTGTAGTCTATAAAACTACAAGCTCAGTACATTGTAGTAGATACACTGAAATACTGTTATCAACTGTTATAAGACTTGTAACTCCAAAGAACTTTTACATAATTTACAACATTTACTGAAATTGGCAGTTGCTTTCTAATAACCAATTCATCTTGAATTATGTGAACATTTCATGATGAATGGGCCAATAAAAATGGTTCATAGTTACATAGAGTAAAATCTCATCACATTAATGTTACAAACATACATACAGTTTTACAATTCTTGGTAGAATTCTGTCAAACATTCTTCAGTAACGCTCACTAGGTTTTGACTGATTATTTTCTATGTTCTTTTTTGTGCAGGCTTTGCCATACGTGTGCCTACTCATCGCTATGCTGTTCTTCATCTATGCCATCATTGGGATGCAGGTGAGGTTTCGTCTACCTTGTTCATCTGCACATCTATTACTAGGTGTAGGAGCAAAAAGTCAATACAACAGTGTCATGATATTTTGGGTGAAAAAATGTTATTGATAAACAAATTATTAAAGCTTCTGCCAATGATGTTATTGTTAGGAACAGGTTGGTAGCACATTTGATAACACGGTCATCTTAAGAAAAAGGTTCAATTCCCTGTCTGGGCAGGAATCAGGGACCAGTCAGAGCATTTGGGTAAATTTGCGATAGAATAATATCATGGCTTACGTGTGCTAATGTCATGACATTAAACAAAAAACTAGGGCTGTCGAAGTTAACACGATAACGACACATTAACGCAATCTCAATTTAACGAGATTTTTAAAAATAGTGCCGTTAATGCAAATTCTGTTTGGCCCTGCGAGTGATCCATAGCTCATGTTGAGACTTGACCGTGCGCGGCATCTCTCATTAAGAGTGAGTAGCCAAGTTTACATGCTGTTTACAGTGCTGTAGCACTGTTGTATGACACTACATGTCTTTAATGAAGTCCAACTTTGTGTAATTTATTTTTGTTTGCGCAGTGCTGTGAAGTCCTATAGGCTGTGACTGAATACAACTTCAGTACAATTGAAGTTTTATGTAGTTTTTATTTTCTTTTGTTACACATATCTGAACTGAGACACAGTAGTATGTGACTACATGTCTTAAATTTGAGGCTGCAGCTCCCTAATTTATTACAAATCCAATTTTGTGTTTTGTACGGTCAGTATTACTTCCTAGTATGTGAGTGAATAAACTCCCTTATAGTTTTCTCTTGTCCTGGCAGTTCTTAACATAAGTACATTTAGCATAAAACTTGTTCACCATTTTAATTGTAACATTTCACTTAAAAATTCTTATTTTCTATAACATTTACACAGATTTTAAAAAAATGTGATAGCTAGCTAACACTGTTTGCTGAACCATATGTTCCCTCCAAAATCATATTACATCAGGAAAGCCCATAAAAATCACTAGATTTTGGCTACATACAGGCAAAAAAAAAAGTGAAGCAATAGTGTGGTTTGACAGCGGGGTTACTCCATTTACTGGAAACTAGGATAGAGAGAGGGTTGTGGGAGCTGCAATGACAGTACAGTAAGCTTGCAGTTTCAGTGAGATTGAGATGAAATTATGTGTCTTGCAGTTGTTTGGGAACATTAAGATTGAGGAGGATGGAGACAGTGCCATCAACCAACACAACAACTTCAGGACCTTCTTCCAGGCTCTTATGCTGCTTTTCAGGTATGTGCCCTGGGCTTCAGTCGAATATATAGTAGGACTGCACAGTCTTATCTTATCAGTATTATTGGTTGTAACTGCGATATCAGATTTTTGAATACTGTTGACACAGAAGTGGTCTCTGACTTTTGTACAGTATTCTAAATCATTTTGGTCAAAATAATGCAGGAATATATGTTAGCAACAGAGAAGCAGTATGGTATTTAGTCCATATTTTGCAGCCCTAATTTTTCCATCTGTGTCTGTGTGTGTATAGGAGTGCTACAGGAGAGGCATGGCATGAAATCATGCTGTCGTGTTTGGGGAACAAGGACTGTGATCCCCTGTCGGGGAATACAGAGTCGGAGTGTGGCAGCGAGTTTGCGTACCTCTATTTTGTCTCCTTCATCTTCTTGTGCTCCTTCCTGGTAAGAATTCCTCAACACATTGCCCCTATATTCCTCATCCTCTGCCTTCTCTTTTTCTTTTCCCAACAGCCTTGTTCCATTCAACTGCCTTCTGACACTATGTGACAGCACAGAATCAATTACAGGAGTCTTAACAGCTTTTTGAAGCTTTTTGGCCTTTACAGTTATTTTCAAATGCTGGTTTCATTTGAATCAGGTTTGAAGCTTCAGCACTATATTGACAGTTTTTTTTGTACATGTCCAGATAGAAGCTCCTTCCTGGAACAGAAAAAAAATGTGGCTATTTACTTGTGGCAACTAAAATATCTCCTCTTCTACTTAAAAACATAAATGTGGTATGGATTGAAAGTTTAGAATCTTCACTTTACACATAATTTCTCCCGTTGTTTCTCTACAATTTCACTACAAATCAGAAATAATTCATTTAAAAGTTAATGGTGCCACTAATTTTTTTACCACTGTTAATATATTTTATTCATTTGGCCCTTCAAATCATGCGTAGTTCCAACTTAAAATCTAGCTGCTGGAGTACTGTTTGTTGCTATGACTCTGCAACTGTAGCCCTCAAAACCAGCTTTTAAATGGCATGTTCCACCGATGATTCTCTTTAATGAAACCAAAGTTAATTCCAGCTTTAGCAATGGTGTGAATGTGTTTATCACTGAAATAAATAAAGCTTTGTGTATCATTTACATGCAGAGCACACTGGTGATATCAGCAATATCAGTAATTCTACAGACTATGCTCACTAGAAAACTGTACAGCGCTGAGCAGCAAACTAACAAAATCAATAGCAAAGTAGATAACTACAGTTGCCCTCAACACAAGCTGTATTAGAATGAGAAGCTATGGTCACTGAGGATTTCGAACCATTGATTGTACAGTTTGATTGATACAGGTTTGATTGAACGTCCTCATCAAATTACATTTTTGTTGATTTTCTTAGTGAAAAGGTTAACACACCCTCTACAGGATACAAACTTACATATGACAATTGTGTGCTATTTTAATGCAAATTTCAGTTTATTTGCCCAGTTGAACATAGAAAAAATAAAAACTTTTCTCCCTTGTGTGTGTGTATGTGTGTGTGCGTAGATGTTGAATCTATTTGTGGCCGTCATCATGGATAATTTTGAGTACCTCACGCGGGACTCCTCCATTCTGGGTCCTCATCACCTGGATGAATATGTGAGGATTTGGGCGGAGTATGACCCTGCAGCCTGGTGAGTCTCTGTGGAACCACTCTTGCTCACACACACATACACACACACACACATACACACATACTTAAAGTCATGTTCGCACCCGCACACATACTTAAAGTCAGTATATCCACACTACTAACATAACACTTTCATTTTTACACATGTACACAGTCATGTAATGCTTATGCTATGCATAAAAATATACATAAAAAAGATTTGTTGTTTTTATTTAAATAACTTAATCAGGCTGCCTTAAGCTTTTGATTTTACTGCCCTATAAATAGTAAGCTAACATAACATATCACACAGATTATTGTTCTCTTAAGTTACTACTTGAGATTTAGTCAATTCAAACATTAAGCCAGCCACGTTACTTACTTTAAAAGTTAGAACAACACATCTTTTTACATTGTACCTACCCAAAGTAATCCATTTGTGTCAAAGTTTGAATAAATCTCAAATTAACATTGATTTTTCAATACAGTACTTTGTAGCAATCACTGAAATGGAACCCCTGGCAGAACATGCATTTATAATACACTGTTTAAAAATGCTGAATATGAGTTTGTTTCAGTCGCTTTCCTTTTTTTCCAACTGTTACAATAATGTATTAAATGAAAAGTTTTACAGATGGAAGGAGCACACATCGCACGACTCTAATCTCCCTTCTCATTTGCCCACTTACACACACACAAACACATTTTACACGCCAAGTGTCCTTCACAACAGTGTTTCCCAACCCAGTTCTTGCTGCCCATTAGACAACCCACATTTTCACTCGACACTTGAACCAGCCAATCATAAGCATGTGAGCTGTAGTAAACCTTGTCTGAACAACCTAAATCAGGGTTAAAGTAGTGTCATTACAAGTTGTAAAGCTATTAGTTTAACCACTTTTCCTGGTAGCGTGGTGGTAACATCGCTGTTTTCTAAATAGTAGCGCTACTGTGTAAAAGTAGCTTTTTAGTAATGAAGCTGTTTATCCATCAAGTAGCAAAATAGCACTGTTAAACTCTTTTCCGCAGTCAATCTAAATCAATCAGTATTCTGCGTCATTTATTTGGAATTGACCTTTTCCTTAGCAGGAAGCCTCTTTTGCTAATAGCTTAGTAGCTTAGCTTAATAGCTGATAGCTTAGCTTCTTGTAAAGTAACAATCTTTAAAAAGATGGTTCTTGAAGGGCTCTTTAGTAAAGACAGTGGTTCTGTATAGAACAATAAACACTCAAAGAACCAACTGCTTGCTGAAATGAAATGAAAAAAAATAGAAGTAAAAATTAAAAAAAAAAAGATTTATGTAAAATGAAGATTATACATAAACAGCAAATGAGAAAAAAAATAATTTATGTTGCTCCTTAAATGGTTCAGGTGGGTTTGGAACTGAGTTAATGTGAAAATGTGGATCATCTGTTCGGTCGGAAGCATTGGGTTGAAAACATTGCTGTAAAACACAGGTTCCCAGTCCTGGTCCTGGAGTACCCCTGGCCTGCACATTTTATTGTTATCAATGTGCAGGACAATGAGTATTTCAGGATGGGGAACCACTGTCTTAAAACACAGAACACACTTCCCATCTTTCTCTCTGTCTGATGGTTGTGTTCTTTTTTGAGCCACTGGTGTGGAGACACACTCCCGCCCCGTACCAACTCCGACTCAACCGCCCGGCCAGCGGTGTGCCCTGATGGAGAGAGAGGGGATCATGGATCTTCTCTGTGATCCATTCATCCCCACCTCCTCCTCCCCTACCCCCCTCCCTCCATCCTGTGAAACAGTGGAGAACCCCTTCACCTCCCCCAAAACCCCCATCCCCCGTCTCTGGAATACTGCATACTGCCAGCAAAACTTACTGTGCCGATTTCCTCCTCATAAACTCCCCCAGCTTTCTCCACGGAACACGCTAAGTTTCTTGGTATCTGCATTCCAGTGCCTGTCACCCGCCTGCTGTAGGAGTCCCAGAGAAAAAGTGGAAAGGAGGCAAATAGTCAGGGACGAGGGAAAGAAAGAAGTAGAGAAAGCATTCAGGATTCAGGATTATAGGTCTTGACCCTTTTAAGTCTGGTATGATTACTATAGTTTTGCTATTACATTACATAATTACATTATTAATTATGTTGTTACGTAATGAAATACATTTACATTTGGGTTGCATTCATTATTAGTATGTTCAAGGCTATGCTTTTTTTTTTTTTTTCTGGTATTGATGTCAAAAAGTTTGAAGGGTTCTTATTTCTGCGAAACAAGACGTGTATGCACAATAATTTTTTTCATCAAAGTGAAATCATAATAAAATATCTCCTTAAACATGTGGGGTGGATTGAAATTATAGCATATCCATTTTCCACGGTTTCTCAGATTGTTTCAATAACCTACTAATGAGAAACATAAGAAGAGACATTTTAAGGTGAATACAAGTGAAACTAACAGTGTTAACTAGAGAACAGGACTCAGGCCTTTAACCAGCCAGTCAGTACCAGCAGCTTCAATGGGTGACGAGCAGACGAACTAAATGTGTGTTAGTGTGTGTTAATCTTGTTCTTTTCCTGTCTGTAATCTTGTGCTCTTCTTCCTCTGACTGTCTGTGTTCTGCATTGCGTGCTCTAACTTCCCTGTATTCTTCTTTCAGCGGGCGCATTCATTATAAGGATATGTACAGTTTATTGCGAGTAATCGACCCCCCTCTGGGCTTAGGAAAGAAATGTCCTCATAGGGTGGCCTGCAAGGTTTGACTTTCACTAAAAACACCTAATAGCACCTGCTATAAGCATCCAGAATGGAATGAATGTCGCTTTTCTTTTTCTTTTTTTAAGTCCCTTTTTTTGACTACATTTTTTTTCCCGTACACTCACCATTTCGACTTGCATTCTGATATGACAAAGAGAATGTGCAGGACAATGCAGACACTCATAAAAGAAGCATGGATAAAGGGGAAAAAATCATAAATTTAAATGAAAAAAAAGAAACCTGCCTTCTTTGACTTTTTTTTATTTATGTATTTTGTTGGTTTTGCTTGCTAGGCCTAGCCGACATGGTAGCGTGCATTGTTCTGGAGGGAGGGGGACAGAAACTGCATTGACAAAGCGTCCACCGTACCGTCCTGCACTTCTATGCAACCTAACCCTTCCGCCCCTCAATCCCTGCCCTGTTTGCATAGAATGTTGTTTTAGCGTCGAGATTAGCTAGTTAGTGCTCCTTTTCTCCTCTCTTCTTTCTCTTCTTCTCTCCTTTTGTCACTTGACCAGCCTAGACTGTCTCTGTCCTTCACTGGCCCAAATAACCTTCTTTTTTTTTTCTCCTCTCCCACTCCCCCAACCTTCTCTTCCCTTTCAATTTTTCTTTCCCTCCCCCCACCCATGCACCCAATGTGGTCGTACTGTTTGTTTTTTTTTTTTTTATAATTTTTTTTCGGTTGCCCAGTGGCAGGATCAGTTACAGGGATATGTATGACATGCTCAGGCAAATGTCGCCACCTTTAGGCCTGGGGAAGAAGTGCCCTGCACGGGTTGCCTACAAGGTAGAGGGTCTAACTCCGAGCGGCCAGCGCTGTGTGTTGTAAACCTGTTGGTGTTTTCTTCCTACTCTTTTTTTTGTTGTTGTTTCTCCTCCCTCTCTCTTTCTTTTCGCCCTCCTTCGTTCTCTGATGTGAGGCAACTGCTCTTGTGATTCAGTGGGGAGGGGGGGTTGTTAGGTGTTAGCCAGGCCGATCCACAGGGAAGCGGGAACGGACGGGCCTTCTCAGCGCTTTTGCACTGCATGAGGATGTACACACAGGAGCACATACACACACATTAAATGTCTGCCTGTGCAGTCAATTAAGAAAACCTTTTCAAATTGCAGATGTGGATAAAAGTTTTTAACCCTTGTATATGATTATTAGTTGTCATACTTTATACATTACAGTATCTCATTGGGCAGTTTCAAATACCTAGAATGCCTAAACTCATAGGATATTTAATGGTGAAATACCATTACTTTTGCAGTTCAGCCCAATAGTAGTTTAAATCTGTGTCCAGTCCCTTACATTTAATGCATTAAAGCAAATAGCAGTGCTTTAATGCAGTCCTAGCAAATGATACCTACTTCATCATTGCTTCTGATATAGTGAGTTGAGTAGCACATTATACATCACCTGAGGGGACGAAAGAATGGCACATACCAATGCACCATACATAAACCCACATAAAACTCACATAGGTACACACATTCAGACACAGTCATGTGTGCATGTGCAGCAGTGGTGGGAAGGCCCAAAGGACTTCAGTCCTCCGCGTCCCTCAGCCCTGTGGATGGCGCTGTCCGAGGAACTCTGGCCTTTTTTCCACTGTAGACCAGCTCTCTGTCTCTCTCCTTTCTTTTTACACACACATACACCAACATGTGCACACCAAAGCATTCTTCTCACTTTACTGGGCAGCTGTAGATCTTAGGTAACTTAGCAAGAGCATCGCATTCTTTTTGAACTTGTGGAGCAGTCTCAGTTTCAAGAGTTTCGTCCAGAATAATGTCTAGTTTTGTGACCAAAAGTCCAACCTGAATCAAAGCTCAATGTTTTCACTCAGACCTTTCCTTCTGTCAATGCAGTTCTAATCTGTTTCCGGCCCCTCCTCTTTGCATTCTGTTTCGCCCTTTTGCATGGCCCGCCACTCCGGGCACTGCCATCCTACCCACTGTGCCCTCTGCTCCTCACCCCACACACACACACGCAACCTGGCAAGTTCCTACAAAAAGGAGCACGCCTCAATCTCTGTAACCGCTGCAGGGGTCCCAGACCTCCTGTGTTTCTTTTTCTTTCTTATTCTCTCACACTGCATCTCGTCTTGTCTTTAATAACTTATTACATTTGGGCACCCTAATCTGTCCCCTTTCAGTCCACCAACTGTGGCAGATTCATCATAGATCCAGGGAATTTCCACACTGTCAACACTGCATCTCTGACCTCTTTAATTCAGCCATTCTCAGCTTAGAGGGAATTCAACCAAATCTCAATAATTTAATGAGATACCTTACCAAGAGGACATTTTTACTCTGTAAATTGTATTAGCGGTGGTGGCATATACTAGCATCCTATAACATAAGATCTCAGCAAACTTTCTTATAAGCTTGCATAAAGATACAGTGTGAGCATGTTAAGCTAAATTATGAGCTGTGAGCTAAGTTGTAAGTTGAATTGAATCCTAAAACATAAGATGTGAGTAAACTATGCTAAATTGTACATTGACAGCAGGCTATGTTAAAGTATAGAGGCCTTCTTTAAGGCATAAATAAATGGTGACATTAGTACTTGTTCAGTGCTAGCTTCTTTTCCAGTTACAAAGGGAGTCACCTGTCATACATTTCTTTCACGCTAAAGAAAAATCACTTAGCAGTGAATTAGCTGTGGCTGGGAATTAGGAAAAGAATGTCAAAAACAGTAAGATATGCTAAAAAGCCATGTGAGCAGGCCATGCTGAAACAAAAGATTCCTCATTAAGCTGTAAATAATAAGCTGAATGGCTACATTTTAATTCCAGTTGAAATAATATTGCTTGAATTCACTGTTATGAAATTAGCTGTTCTTTTTGAAGGATCTCTATCCTTTGTCATGCTATTCCAGTGTTATTATTTTTATTATAATAAACAGCCACAAATGGCGTGTTCAAAACACGGCAGGAACACAAGCATGGCTCGTCTTTGCTAAATAGGATGAATACACATTTCGGTAATTCAAGGATAACTTTGAATACACACACTTGAAATTTATTCTTTTTAATACTATTCTTTTGTATCTAGCTAAGCTAAAGCTAATGCACTAAAGCCGTTTGATTGAATGGCCATGGGAGCCAATAAGGTGCTAGTCTAGTTAAATACTGTAGTTAGTTCATTGCTAGCATGATTTCCAGGGATAGAGGGTCTGAGGAATCTTAACATAAACCCTTCATGATAAATTTCCTTCATGGTAAAGAAAAAATTAACAAAATTATTAATTAAGTGTTCTCCCTCTGAAGTGATTAAGTGTTCTCCTTCTACATCTTTAGGCTCTCTCACTCTTCTCCAGATTTCCTTCATTCTCTCATTTTCTTTTTTCATTTCAGTCATTCACACCTTCCTCATAGGTCCTGTCCTATAGTCATCATTTTCCTCATTTCTCTTAGCCTTCTTGAATCTCACACATTTTCAGCTTGTTCTGCTCCATGGAATCTATCTGGCATTCCCCGGTAGGGAATAATTTGTACATATAGATGTAGCATTGTGTTACTCTCAATGGCCTCAGTGATGGTTATTATATCTTTCCGCACCCTATATTTGCACAGTACAGAGGTGATCTAATGATGGAATTTTGTCAGGTACATGTTCATTGACTATTTGCACATCAGTGTTTTTCTTAGTCCAGTGGGAAGCAAACAACTGCCCGCTCTGCACTCAGTGGCAACTGTAAACCTTTGAAGCAGGACGTTAAATTGAAAGGACCTTGGTTCCTGTGGGTGTGCTTTCTCTGTGGCATCATTTTGACAGTTGGCCATGTTAAGCAACAAAACCCACCAGCCTCTCTATCTAAGGGTAAACAGAAGTCTGGCTTGCAAGGCTATGCGAGATTGAATCCATGCAGCACATGTGAGAAACCACATGAGATCCAAGATGTTTCTACCAGTCTAGATTTTTCCGTCTCCTTCCTTTAAGAGGACGTGATCTTCACGTTCTTCAGCCATAGAACCCCTCCATCCACAGCTCCATTTTTATCCCTAGCTCTGTTCCCACTTTCATGGTGGACCAAAGGTCAAAAGCCCACTATCTTCAACATATATAGCTCAGATGTCTATATTGGTATGATATCCTTAAAGCTGTGATGATCTAACCTGAGATTTCCACTCAGATTAGAGCACACTAAAGTGATATTTTGGCCGGAAATCAAACATACGTAATTTCTCCTTTACCCAAAGCAAAGTCAGTCAGCCAGGATATGTTTAGTGTCTTAAGTTTGCTTGTTTAGTTTTGCATTGGAGCTACAAGGCTAATGTAGTTAACAGGTAATGGAAGCTTATTAGAAATGAGAAATTTGCCTCAAGTTTTATTTTTAATAATAATTAATAATTTTATGACATTCTGTTAGCTATAAAAATGGATAGCATAACTAAAAACGGTAGTAGCAGCAATCTTGGAGCTTGATTTTTTTACATACTATTGTACTTGAGAGCTACATTAGCCTAGTAGTACAAGTATAAAATTTAAGAAGCAAACTGGTCTTGACTGATTGACATTTGTCTTAAAGGGAATTATTGCTTTAAAACTTTACCTATTTAAATCTTCACCTCCTCCCAAACCCTTCACCTGGCTGTAAGAACAATGACGCTGCCACTTTCATTTGCTCAGAAAGTAAAACCCAAACAGGAACACTGTTAAAGGAAACTAGCAATACAGTGGTAGATTTTTCTTATTTTATATCGTCTCTTGCTCTACCTCTTTTGTACTTCTCATGATTTCATCACTAATTGCTCACGTCTTCTTGTCACTTTATCTGTCTCAGTGTAGCATCTGTCCCATCATCCCTTCACATTGCTCCCTTGTTCTCTCCTCTCCTCTTAAACGCTTTCTGCCCTGCACACATTTTGCCCTGCTCTTCCACCACTCGTCTTTTTTCCATAGGCGGTCACTTTTGTTCCCGATCCTCTAAGACATTACACCGTAGCCTTCCAGCTTAACCAAAGCTAACCGGATCCTCAGTCTTAGCTCATCCTTCTTCACAGAAATGACTCACAAAGCCTTTTCTTTTTTCGTTCTTGTTTTTCTTCTTTTCTTTTCTGGAGAATGCTGCTCTGACCTAACCCAGTAGCCTGCACCCATTTTTTTCCTTTTTATTTTTTTGCACTGAGAGACCAGAGAATCTGGATCAAGCTTTTCTTTTACCCAGAAGCCCATCTGATTGAGTCTCAATGACAAGTACTAAACCGAAATGAATGAGCTAGAATGAACCGAACGGACAATGCTTTCTGTGTTCGGCTGCACTGCTGCTTGCTGTAAATGCACGTTGGACATGCTGCATGTTGCATGCTGGGGCATGTGTGTGGAAGGTGCATGTGTGTTGGTGGGGGTTGGGTTGAGGGTCACTGATCTCTGCATGGCAAGAGGGTATTGGCCCCAGGAGCTTTGGTCATTACACAAACCGGCCTTTCGTTCTAACGTCATGATGGTGTTTGGATGTGTTAGAGCCTAAGTTGGATGGACCATATGTCAAAACACTGACAGCTAGTCATTCACTGTTTTGGTCTGTTGGTTCATCCATGGCTCTTGGTTTTGTTGGGTGAACCTCCTACAGGGAAAGCTCTTTGGCATGTGAAATTAAAGGAATATCCATGGATTTTTAGTCTACCTAACTAGCAACCTAGCAACTGCACCTTGACTTCTGTTATAAGTGAGTTTCAAGTCAACAGGTTTTCTGTTCTTTTTGAGTACAGGGAACATGTTGGGAACATTACTATCTGTGGTAACTGACCATATGCTACAGAGGTAGTAGATAGAGATCATTTTAAAAACACTGGAATATTCCTTTAAAAACATTTATGTTATTACTGTATTAGTAGTAGTTTTGAGTGCCATTAATTAGTTTTGTCATGGGGCATCTGTGCATTAGAGCACATTGTAAAACAGATATAGGTCGTTAAAATGATTGAAAGTTACTGAAAACATGAGCAGCCTATAATTAAAAGGGTCTAGTAAATGCTTAAAGTGTGTAATAGATAAATTGATTCAGCATTAGGGGTGGGAATCTCTTGGCACCTCATGAGGGCTACGATGCGATTATAAAACGATTGTTGATGCATCTCGATAAATCTTTTTTTTATATACAGGATTTCTGTTTCCTCACTGTCTGATTTCTTGGTACTTTTAGAGCAAAGTATTTGTAATTATCTATATTGAATTTATTTCCAATATCTTTTATTAATAAAACAAATGGAAGTGTTGTGGCAAGTGAACTGGAAGGCTCTCATTCACTGCTTTTGTTTGGAGCACATTAGACGCTACTGCCACTCATCTGTGATAAAATGTGCTGTTACAGTGAAATAAGATCCATTGGTAATGGATGTCCGCACAGCACGTTACAGCTGTCCTACCAGTTTCTTTAGTGATTTTGTAACTTTGGATTTGGTCATGTTGTAGAGAGTGAAGTGTCACTGTCTCAGTAAAATATCTGCGAGACGAGACGCGCGCAACATAGCATGAAAGCCCTAGTTCTCAACGAACTGGCGTGCAGACTGCAGGTCACATAGCAACGAGGTCTCGTCTGGCTAGTAGTGAACGAAAAGGCAAAGAGATTTAAGACGAACGTTTGGAAATGAATGGACTTATTCGCATTCATAAGCGGTGCGGTTGGTTACCTGGAACGTTAAATCTGCAACGAGAGACTGTCAAACACTAAAAAGTTGCAAAGATGAAGTCGCTTCTCTTTCGAATCCGTAAAACAGTCGAACGTTAAGAGACAATAAGCTGCTCTACTTCTGAGTGAGTTTTTTTGATCCAGACTGCTCGGGTTCTACACTTACCCACTTCCATCAACAATATGTTATAAATTAAAATTTAGAATATAAATCTTTGACATTTATGAATCGATTCAGAATCGTTCACATCCACATCGCGATGCATCTAAGAATCTATTTTTTTCCCACACCCCTAAGATATATATATATATATATATATATATATATATATATATATATATATATATATATATGGTTAATTCATCTGAACGTCTCTTTATAGGAGACATACAGCACCAGTCAAAAGTTTGGATCTTTAGATCTCTAAAGTTTATTAGTTTTTTGTGCAATTTAAAGATGTTTTGACATAAAGGCTTCTGCTTAAATACTTGAAATTTGGTCTCTGTGTATGTGTATCTTCTTCAGTCCTGTTGAAAAAGCTTTCCAGGTGGCTGCTCATGACGCTGCTTGAAAGAACACCAAAATTATGTAAAGCCGCATGAAGAAGAAATAATCTAAAATAGATACTGTAAATTCTAAAATAGAAGATGGTTTGTTTTTTGTTTTTTTAAACACATTTTGGTCTTAATTCCAAATGTGTTTTGATGTCTTCGCTGTTAGTCTAAAATGTGAAAAGGGGTAACAAATAAATTTGCAAAAGTAATATAAACATTCTGAGGAGATGTGTCCAAACTTTTGACTGAAAGTACTCAGAGTACAGCCTAAAATACCAGGCAGAGCAAGTTTATTAGATTTATTTGGATCTCCATTAGCTGTGGTAAAGGAAACAGATACTCCTGGTGTCTACATAAATGTAGAAACCTGGGGTGCAGAAAAGGATTGATTGACATCCAGATTGATGTGTCATGGTGTAATTTTTACACCCCCTCCATAAAACGAATAATATTCTAAGGCTGCATTCCATAAATAGTATCATAGTATCAGTAATGACCAGGAACAGATTTGGTTCTTAAGAAAGTCATTGAGCTTCCCCTGGCTCTGTCCCACTCCAGTTATTATACGTTTCCTCTTTAATATGTGACCTATACACACATATACACACTCCTCCCGGAGGTTCAGAGCACTCGTACGCTGTTGAAGCAGCGCTGCTCTCTCTAACCCTTTCTGATTGGCTCTTCACAGAGACTGCTGCGGATGGATCTGCCAGTTGCCGACGACAACACAGTGCACTTTAACTCCACCCTCATGGCCTTAATCCGCACCGCTCTGGACATAAAGATCGCCAAGGGTGGGGAAGGTTTGCCACAAGTTTTTATACCTCCTTTCCTTCTCTCTTCCTGTCAGTGCCTCTCTCCTGTGTCAGAAATAGGGAAGGAAAGTGGTCATATTGCCCCCCTGCTTTTTGTGTTTAAACTAGAATGAATGAATTAGATGTGATTGCAGGTTGTACAAAACAATGTACCATTTTGCCCCCATGTTCAGTTGATTCTGCTTAAGTGTCACAAATGATTAACAGTAAAACACAGAAATGCAGTTTCTCCCTGAATTGAACTACACAGTCTGTCGTTACTATTGCACATCCCACAATGTGGCACCAGTACCAGGTTATAGATTTAGTAGTTCAGTTGTATTTGAATCTTAACTGCTATATGAAATATTTTATTATATTGTTTTGATTGTAGCTGGTGTATTACATGTATTATTTTGTGCATCTTAAAGCTGTATTTTGTGTGGTTGTGAAATGACTGATTCAGTCATTCACAGTTCCAGCTTTAAGCAATTATTAATAAAATATCAAAAAATTCTCTTTGCCAATTCAAAATGTTTTGGACATAACCAGCAGCTGGAGTACCTTCCCTCCCAATAGGCCCCCAGGACTCCTGTCCTCATGTCTCTACCTAAAGTCTAGCCTAAGCATGTGTCAAAAATTGCTTTTTCTGCTAGCTTGAACCGCAAAATAGTGACGAAAAATGTGTACTACGTTTGTGTATATTTAAACAAATCATGTCCCATGTTTCGTAATGAAAGATATTTTGTGCATAGAAAGCTGCACCATGGCTTTATCAGTTTATCAAGTGTGACCTAGGCAAGAAGGACTGATATAGGACATTGAATACACATTAAGAGAAAACAGAAGACATACGTTTTCCTTTTGTGCATCTCAAAGCCGTGTTTTCTGACATTTTAATTGTCCGTAGCCTTTGAATCCCAATACTATCATTAGTCACCTCAGCACATGTTCAGCTTGTGTTGTTTTTTTTCACTAAACTTGTATCATATTGCTGACCAGTAGTTTGCTAAGTAACAATCAGGGTTGCTCCTTGCTCTAAACTGTTGGAACTACGTTTCTGGAGCAATAAAATTGTGGATATTCATCCGATTTCAAAATGATTTTTTTTCACTTGTAAATTATTACAGAACAATGCAGGAAATTGTAAATGGTTTAAGTGAACAGAAAGTTTATTATGTCATTTTACAAGTGCTCAGTATGGCCTCCTCCAGCTGTGCGGACAAGATTAACGCCATAGTCAAATTATTCTCATACTCGATTGAGCATGTCGGGTGTCACTGCACTTACGGCTCTTTTAGTGCGATTTCGGAGATCATCCACTGTTGTGGAACCAATGACCAACCCCCTGAGCTGTTGGAGGTTCACTGCCGACAAAAATCATGTTGTGCATGACAGATTCCCTCTTATTGAAGTGGAGAATGCAAAACGCCTCCTGCTCATGGGTCTCATCTCCTCACAGACTGAAGGGAGCCATCTTCCACTGACAGTCAGAAACTCTATGACCCCCCCTCTTTCAATTGGATTGTGATTGGTTCCTAGGTGCCTCACGGTTGTAAAAATATGGTGCTTTGAAATCGGATGAAACTTTTTGAATCACCGTGTATTATAAACATATATTTGAACGAATATTTAAGGCTTCTTTGCTTTACTCTTTTTACTTTATAAAACTAAGAGTTTCTATAGAACCCTGGAGGTGGTGTGCTATAACATCACGGCAGTGATGACCTACTGCGTCAAAGCTGTGATCTTTGATGAAACCCTATTTTGTTTATAAGTGCAGAGTATACAATAAAGTTTTTTTTCTGTTTGAGGGATATAGGTGGCTACACATATTCACTGTGATAAGCTATTACTCTAATGAAAATCAGTGTTGCTTTGGTTTATTGTATAGAATGCTTATGCTCACTTATGATAAGGATTCCGTTTGTGTGTGTGTGTGTGTGTGTGTGTGTGTGTGTGTGCGCGCACGTGTGTGTATTTCTCATTGGGCTTCTTTATTTGTATCTAATTTTGATCATGGTTTTACTGTGTTTCTTTGTTTGGATGTGATTATATGTTGTTCTGTGTTTGTGAATTTGTTGCTTTTTGCTTGCGTGTCTCCGGGTACGTGTGTATGTGTGTGTACACCTGCATGTGTTTGAACCTTTATTGTGCGTGTGGTTGCGTGAATGGCTGTGTATTTAGGTGGTGTTGATAAGCACCAGATGGACGCAGAACTGAGGAAGGAGATGATGGCGATTTGGCCAAATCTGTCACAGAAAACTCTGGACCTGCTGGTCACTCCACACAAGTGTAAGTTACCCAAAGGTTTGTCTGTCCGGGTTTTCACTCTCGCCACCAGAGGATGCTTCTCTCAGCCCAGTCACCGCTCCGCACCCTCTGATGAGCCACGCTGTCTGGCACCTCCCTCAACATACAGACACACACACACACACACACACACTCCTCCACTGCACTTCACATGTTCTACACACAGCTAGGCCACTCCTACACTTATACATTACACATTCACACAGTGAAAGGGCATCTACACTGCACATTTGGGGACACCTAGATTTAAACATTAAACATTATAATTAAAACATTATAAATACAATTGATCATGCTATTTGTTGTTTTTACAATAACTTAAGATTAAGCATAAGGCATCTGTTTCACAAAACATGTTCAAGTCAGACACTATTCTGTCTAAACAGTGGAAAACAACTTTTTTGTTGACCCAGGGTTAGAGGCTCAAGCTATGATTAATCTTAGGGGTGTAATGGTTCACAGAAGTCACAGTTTGGATTCACATCGCAGTTTGGACATTATGGTTCAGTACGAGTTCGGGACAACAGGAAAAAAAACAACAGAAATACCCAAATTAAGCTTATAGTTAGCTGGCTCAACAAGAAACTCTGCTCCAAGAGACAGACCCCTGGTTTATTTAGAGCTGGGGTGTCAAACTCAACCACTAAAACCCGTGGGCCAGAAAACACTTGTTTTTATTTCATTTTTAAATAACATTTTCCTTATTCAAAATACACCAAAACATTAACAGTAAAATATAGTCACTTGTAGTAAACCTTAAATATTATATCAGTACTTGAAACATTAAAAAATTTGTATAGAATTGTGGTGTACCCACTGTCCCATAGATTCTTGTTGGAGGAGGGGGGTGGAAGCGCACATTACATTGCAGTGCATGCAGGGGATTGTAGTGCAGTGCTGTAGAGGACATAAGCAGTTTGATTATTTATTACTTTGTTGGCACCCAGTAGCTTTGGGGATGTAAAAATATATAAAAAGTAAAGCATTTATAATATTAAAAATCAGTGCTGTCACTATTACCAGCTGGCTTTTTGGAGTAAAAAATGCTTCATGTTCCTTATATAGTAGTAGGATTTGTTTCCTGCTACCAAAGCGATATTCTTCACTTGATTGATGCCACATATGGCACCAAGAAAAAAGGGAGGGTTCCCTCTTGTCAGTCCCTGATTGGACAGAAGCTAATTAATATTTAATAATAATGAATATATTCTTATTTTCAGCATTTTTTTTCTATCTTTAATAAGGGTGACAGTAATTCTGGTGGGCTCTGTGAGTGCATACATTACCTCAAACACATTGTGTACTTCCAAATACAGTACATTGAAATAAAGGTGAATTTACTTGATTCAAATGTATACAGTATTTACACATGAATGTGATATAGCTACACATTTTTGACTTCCTCTTTACTTACTTTTGGCAATATGTGTTATGTAATAGATTTTATTCATGTGAAAATTATGTACACATTTGAATCAAGTAAATTCTGTGCAGCAATTTCACATTGTACACCAATATCACACATTCAGGCCCTCAAACTGGCTCTCATCTCTCAGTGCCTCTGATCAGAGGGTGCTTCACTATAGACCAACTCTCTATAGATGTCTTTTCACTCCAGGGTTCATTAGCTGATCATTTAACATTTACACTCAGCAATATTAACAAAGCACGATTAGTTCAGAACATACGATGAAGCCTGTACAGTCAAAGCATGAGACGACAGAGTGACTTTGTGGTTTTGCTAACACGCCTGTGGCAAAGTCACGCCAATTAGTCCTAATTATGATGGGACTAAATATGCACAAAGCATGATATAGAATAGATAGCACTGTTGAATGTGAGGCATGGTTATGATAATGTTTATCATATTTCTTATGAAAATATATATAAAAGTTACCAAAAAGCATGAGCAATGTAAAATTTAGTACAAATTTGTCCTCCACTTTTGTTGGTGCAGAGGATTATAATTTGTTGAAATAACGCTGCCACAAACATGGCTTATGAATATGCCTTTAAATCTGCATGTGTAAGTAAAGGTAAATGCTGACCTTTGAGGACTCTTGAACATTTCACAGTGTGGACACAGTAACGCTGGCTGGTTGTAAATGGACTGTTTTCACACTATTTTACATTCTGAAGCTCAATTGACCTGTGCTCTGCCCAAAATGCGTTCTCAAATTCAGCATCAGAATGCCAAACAGCAGCAAAACAGCCACTCTGTGCCTGTGTGTACCTGATCTACATTATGAAATGGACTTCAGTCTGGATACTTTTAAACAAGCAACTTAAATCAGTGAGGAGAAATGGATCTTCTGGGTAAGAACAATAATGTAAAGAAGCATCACTGGATACTAAAATAGTATGTGTAAGTAATACGTATTAATGCTAAAATAATCTGAAGAATAAATAAATATTTGTATGTAAGTCATTTGTACAAAGTATTAAGCTCTAATAATAAGTGCTGAAATAGGATGTGTAATGATAGCAAATGTCTATAATGTATAATCATAGTAATAATAATTGAGGGATTTTTTAACCAGTTTGTGAAAAGACCTTTGGCTCTTTGTGTGTCTGTGTTTATGTGTGTGTGTGTGTGTGTGTGTGTGTGTGTGTTTGTAAGCGTATGAGTGTGTGTGAGAGAAACAGGGTGCCATGAATGAGTCTTGTGTATGCATGAATGTTGCACAAACCCATCCCCTCCCCCTTCCTCGCTCAGGGTTCATCTCCCCTCGTCTAATCGTGCAGGGTAACTTGTCCTTTTCTCAGCAGCGACAGACCTGACAGTGGGTAAAATCTACGCTGCCATGATGATTATGGAGTATTACAGACAGAGCAAAGCCAAGCGGACCCAGGCTCTCAGAGACGAACAGGTATTGTACACTCGAAATGCTTGCAGTCTCTCTGTTTCTCTTTTTTCTGTTGCTCTCGCTCTCACTCTTTGGCCAGTTCAACCCCATACCTACTCTGCATTTAGCATTGTGACTCTGCTGTGTTTTTATCTGTGTATCATTCATTCTACAGCTACACTGAAAGAAAGATTTGTTAAGTTAAAAATATGTGTACCTAGCCGTCTTAAAATTTTAGGTTTATTCATGTTCAAATAGTTAACAAAACAATAATAAGGTATATTCTGTTAATATATTATTTGAAATCTTTTTTTACAGTGTACATATGCTGCACTCGTATAGTCCTCATGAACTCAAAAGCTCTGAGTTTACAACACAGATGCACTTTGTCATGACTGACAAAGCTGACCAAGCAAGCTTTAGCCATCCCATTTTACTAGTTGCTGTAGTTTGATCTTAATTTTTTTTTTTTTTAATCTGACAGTGCGAGTCAAAAAGGACTGTCCGAGTGCATTATAAATGCAGCACGTCTATAACTATATGATATTGAGATGGATTGTCTGTATTTGTTTGGCCATGACCAGGACTGAGTAGTAACAGACTACATATAATCTGAATTACATAATTTGATCACAAAAATTTTTTTTAAGACTTGGTGTTTTTAAGGTTTGCTTTTTTGATTAGGTAGCATCAGTAGATTAATCTCTTCCTTCTTACTTTGTATACCTATGAACTGCATAATTGTCATGTCATTATGAATGATAACAATAGTCGTATGAGGTTTTAGGTGCCTGTATCCTCAATTTACACAGTCAAGACTGTGGTCAGCATTTAACCACTGCATGGACCATAATTGGTGTAAAAGTAATCTCAAAGAAGTCAGACTAGATTATACTTTTTAAATAATCTAAAAGATTACTTTCTACATTCTATGTGATTTTAATCAGTCCCAGATTACATTGCCTAAGTGTACTACCCAGCACTGGCCATAACTAAGTTAGTTAAGGTTGCCATTCAGTGTTCTAACTATTTGTTCCATTAAACATTTTGGATGAAAATTTTAGATGAAAATGGAAGTTCTGGTTTTAGTTATTGTGCCTTTGACAGTGTTAAGTATCTACCACTTAAATGTTATCACAGGATTTCACAAAAAATGTTTTAGTGACAGATGATGTAGCAGTGTTGATATGCAATGCAACATAGGCCTTCAGCATCTTTGTATTGTTCCAGTCCATTGTCTGTAACATTCACTTAAACTCGCAAGCATCCATGGTCTCATCAATTCCCTACATCTGTACAAGATATGTCGGCTTCAGCTAGGGCTGTGAAGGTTATTCAGTTAAACCTTGATTGATAAACTTGAAGCTCATTAGTCATTAAAAGCTTTTTTAAGTCTGCCTCATTTCAAGTGAAGTATTCTGTGGCATGCGCCCGCCCCCCGGGCCCCGATGATGACGGCTGAGAGAGCTGGCAGGAAGGCAGGTCGCCGCTGCGTGTTCGGGCCTGCCTTCCTGCCATCTCTCTCGGCAGTCATCGTTGGGGCCCGGGGGGCGGGCGCATACCACATATTCTTGTACCTTGGAAAGGCTCTCCATAATTTGTTGTCCATTTAAATTTATTTTATTGTTTGGCTTCTTAAATATATATACATATACGTTACTGAATAATTGACAGTCCCACTCTAAATATATAAAGGAAAGTGACAGAAAGTGAGAAAAAGTGAGACATGGGTGACTTACTCAAGTGTTGGGATTTCTCATATCATCTCAGCCCAACCTCTTGATGTTTTTAAGTGGATGGTATAGAATGATTTGATATAAATCAACAAACATATTTAACTTTCCACCAAAGTTCTGCATTTTTCCACTGCACATTCAAAAACAAGAACTGACCCAAAAAGGGTCTTATGATTCTAGTTCAGGTTCCTTTTGCAAAGGCTTGAGAGACTGTTGGATCCACCATAATAACTGTGATTAAGGATATAATTGTCTTTTTGGTCATTCAGTGACACTCTAATGTCTCTATTTTTTGTAAATTAGCTACATTGCTTGGTAGTTAGCTTAACTTATTGGCTATTATGAAATGATATATGGCCCTGTTCTAAGCACGCACTAACAAAATGTCTACCTTTACACAGATTAGTGTCACAAAGAGAACCTTATTTTTTTCCTTTTGAGAGTGTGAAATGACAAATTAGCTATTTTTTCCTTCAAATGTCCATAATTACACAGAATCATGTAGAATCAAGCAAAGCTCATATTAATCTCTGCTGATTGTGAATATATTGTGTTGTTCTGTGGAAGCCAGCTTAAATGCTAAAAGTGTTAGCTACTGAGTTAGCTTATAATTCTCAAAATAGCAACTGACACATCAACATACCATCCTAGTTTATATTTGGGTGTACTAATTGGTTACGTAATAGTGCTTGGTGCTTTTTTCTTCACCTGGGAAAATAGTCACTGACCTTAGCTAGAAGTGTTACCAAAAACAGAGAACACCTTCAAGTACCTCAGGTCGTGTTGATGCCAATCTTGAACTGGTGCCAAAAACCATAAAACTGGAACCTTCAGTGTTGGACTGATGGCCAGTGAAAAAAGCATTTTCTGCAGTGGAAAAATGCCCATACAGCTCTCCTGTCTTACCCATGGATATTTACTCTTAATGATATTGAGACATTGTATTTTTTCCTCTTATGGTCCTAATGTCCAATAATCCTTATCCTTTTGCAATGCCCAATCAATAATTCTGTCTGATGCTTGGATTTACTAAGTGTATGTTCTGCCTGCGTAAACTCATTGATTGTTTAGTGACACTTTATGTTTTTGACTGGTTCTGCATTCTCTAAACCTCAGGGTCTCATTTTGGACATGTGAAACCAGTTAGTTGCTTTTTTGAGCTAAATGTTTCTTGGTAGTTGCTCATGTTGGGTGTCTTTTTACATGCCATAGGTGTAGGTTCTACACTGTAAATTCACATTACTGTTATTATGCATATTGTTAGCATAATCACTACTATTTGTAAAACATTTGTTGTAAAAGAATTACATAATTAAGAATTTCATTATGATTTAGATCATTTACATTTTTGACGTTTTGTCTTTTCTTGTAAAGGTCAGAAGTTTAAACTTGGGGAGTTTGATCACAGTCGTCTATTAACTGATGTAACAGGATTGGCAGATAGCGTTATGTTAGCTGACCTGTTCTCCTCCAAGCGTGTTCAGCTGTCCAAAGATGTTGCGTTACCAGCAGGTCGAAGAGATGCAGTGGCTGGCTTCACATGACTCGAAGGAAGCTTGAGTTAGTCTTCGCCCTAGTAGTGCTGGTGGTATTGTGTAATTGGAGGAGTTCTAACTTGTGGTTGGAATTGAATGTGAAAAAAATTGGAAAGAAAATGTTTAAAAATGCTTTTAAAAAGCAGACTCAAAGTTGATGATACAGACTGTAAATTGAGTGGAAATGTAATTGCATAACATAACGCCTCTCAGTTTCTAAGAATAAACATGCCTGAATTTAATGAAAGTCACCCAATTTGAACAAGTACACAGAGTAGAAGTGACTAGGACACAGAAATCCTCAGTGCTTCAGCAGTGCCTCATTTCAGCACCCAACTGGTTACTGGGGCTATTCATTTACTGGGATGACCAGAGTAAATGAATTCTCAGCATGGTACCATGGCAGCCTCTTGATAGCTCAGCTCAGAGGATCCACTCATTAACCTGCCAGCCTCCAAATCCCAGAATGCCTCCTTGCTGACCGATCTGACTGTCTGCTGTTGCCGATGGAGCCCCTCCCATTTGCACCTGGGATGCTTTGTATCCCGTCCTTTCCTTCCCACCCCCATTTTCCCATCAGCTTGCCTGATACCAGCTGTAGGCCATGTTGTATCTTACACAGAATCGAACGCCATTAATGTTTCAGCGCCTGGAGCCGCCATCCCCAACACAGGAAGCGGGACAGGGACTCAACGGCCTTCCTGAACCACACTCAGGCCCTGCCAACAGTCTGTAAGTATTCTGCTTTCACACATTCCTCTCTTTCATGATGTGTGCTTCTGTCTGTGTCTTTACTTTAAAAGAGACTGTTTGGAGAAAGCTGAGGGCATTGAATAAAGTAATGCATTGAATTTATGTGATTCAAATATGTACATTTATGGACATTGTATTCTACATCAATGAAATATACTGATGTGCCATCATGGGATAGCAGTATGTAAATAGATTATTAAATGGGGGTGGCTTGGGAATGCCCACACCTGTCTAAGTTGTGAGGTGTTATTTTTTGAGTGAGGCTGAATGCTAGCCAGCATGCTCATGGCAAGGCAACATGATGTGCGTTTAACATTCCTTGATCTACAGTGTCACATGTTTACTGGGAATACATAGAAGGCATTACCACCCACAGTGGACAGCACATTGGCTGCCCACGGGCTTTATGATCGAGACCAGGGGTGTCTGGCTAGAATTTTTTGGTTGAACAGACATCGACTCACATCCACATTAAATGCACGCATATCCTGCAGGTCAGTGCAGTGTTCTTTAGCTTCCATGGGATATGGGAGCATAAAATCCATGAGAGTGCCTCTGTTAACACCACAACACCAGACAATGACACACCTGGGCTCGTGAGGTTTCTAACTGAACCCTAGAGGACTGGAAACATATGACGTGGTCCAATGAGTCACCAGCTGTTTCAGGCTCATGGTAGGGTTCATCTGTGGTGCAGACCCCATGAAACTGTGGACCTCAGTTGTCAACTAGGCACTGTCATGCTGGTGGTGGATCCATACTGGTGTTGGGTGTGTTTTCATTGCATGGTTTGGGTCCACTGGCCCGATTGGCAAAAATTTTGTTCATGTGATTTTATTCATGTGGAAATAATGTGCATTAAAGCATTCAGTGCAGTGGAAATTCAGCATGTTCGCTTTTTCAGTTTAAAAGCTTATCACTGAGACAAAAGATCTGGTGTAATCTTTTTGTGCTAATGTCAGGCACAGATTGACCACATTCTGCCCCAGTGTGTTCTGTTATTGTCTTACAGGCCATGTGCATGGTAAAACCCAAAATGTGCTTCTCTTCCTCTTGCATATGCAAATAAAGGAGGGCCACACAAAACATGGGAAGATTGCACAAAAAACGGGTGGAGATATTATATGTGACACTGACCCTGCTTGATTTTCTAAAACTTGCCTCTTATATGTTTTTGTAAAAACATCTGCCTTTCAAAACATAAAATCTGTGTCAGGGTCTCAAAAGATGTGTTATGGAGAGACATCCTTTCAGAATGGCAGCAGACACAGTGGTAAGATGGAAACAGAAGCCTCGAACATGGACTGTAAGAACATGTACATATCAGAATTAACACTGTCTAAACTCTCTGGACCAAAGTATGTGAGTTGGCTGTGATGTGCATTCACAGTCCATGTTATTATTTCACAAACTCTTCTTTTCTTAGGAGTCGGTTACTAGGTTGACATATGTACAGTGCACCCATTGGTTGTTACATGGACCATAAGTCAAATACAGATAAATGATTTGCAATAAATGATTTGCGTAACCAGCATGCCATAATCATTAACCAGTATAAACATATGTATAACACAAGTACACATAGCAGTCACTGTAACTGCTCACAAGGTCAATAACATGAAAATAGCTTATTATTTAGCTATACTGTGGAGCAGAGTTATTTAAGTACAGACCTTTATAGAAGTTCAATAGAGAAAAAAGCTGTAATTGCACATGTCTATATGTATGTTAGGGCGGTGGATGGAGGCATCCCAGAGAGCCAGTCATGGGTGACAGCCAGAGCCCAGGAGATGTCTCAGAAAGCTGGAAGCTGGAGCCCAGAGGGTCCACTCCCAGAGAACATGGCTGAGAACCGGCCATCTTCACAGGTAAACTTAAAAGTTAAACAGACTTTGATTTTTCAGTGAGCCAGTCATTTAATTGTATAATGTAATATAAGAAAACCACGTTCAGGAATGCATTTAAACATTTATAAATTTATAAGTTGGACACATTGGTGTTATTTACCTATGTAAAGTTGAGATTTAAGGTTATTTACAAGAAATTTATTTTTAAACTTATATTAAGACTTTATTTTTATTTATTAAGTTTGGGAACTGACAAATATTTTTTTAACTCTTAGTCATCAATCAGTAAAGTATTGTTTACCTAGCACTATTGAGCACTATTTTTTTTACTGTATGAAATATTGATTAGTGGTTATCAGAATTTTTAACACCTTAAAATCGGAATTTGTGACAGGTTTTATATTAGTCTAGACATAGTATACTTATGATTTTACAGGTTATGTTCACAGAATTACATGTCATGAAAACACCTTGTCATGTACTCAAATATGCACTAATATTCACATAAAAGAGGTTAGTCACGTACAAGCACTTTTTTAGAGATTTTTTAATTGTTTAGCAAGAAAAGAGCTTCTGGCTTGTATTGAAACACTTTGAGGAGGTGAAACAGTACAGGTGTTCTCTTTCTCCTTTAATTTCTGCACAAAAAATAGCTATTTCTGCCTTAGTTGCCTAATTTTCACTATTCATAACATGATTTGCATTTTAACATCACATTTATTTTGCAAACATATGAATAGGAATATACTTCACAGTTCATTGGCCTTGTTACTTTGATCAAACAAATCAATAATAAGTGATTTGCATTCAGAATGAGAGTAAGCTCTTTCAGAAACTATCACAGTCCTCCAACAATAAAGCTAGCAAGGGGTTTGTTTTATACAATGGTAGACAACACAATAGCACACATTAAGCACCAGTTCCTCATGCTGATCTATTTTACTAACAAACATCTATGCACATTACAACTGTACCTATTGCACAATTACTCTGGGAGCATGTTTAAATAAGTTAAAAAGAAATAAACATGAAGACTCTGAATGGATCACCAGTGGTTTTATAGGGTTAAATGTTATTTATATGAGTGATAGAAGAATGACTCTTCTTATTTGGATTTTAGCACTCACACAACAGCAGGACTTTCACAGCCTCCACAGGACTTTTTAGCGTCTCGCCACTCCACATATGCGTGCACTGGAGATTTGGGACGTTGCCGAATGAGTCAAAAAATGTTTCCTGCTTCCAGCAGTGTTTGCTAACAGAGCTGTTTCCAGACTATTTGTGGTGGGTATATTGCTGGAGTACTCTGTTGCCATGACAGTGATGGACCAGTCTGTCTGCCCTCCCTCCATGTGCATACTGCAGACAGTAACTGAGTATGGACTCTGTGGAACATCTCACCATTTTCTTTCTCTTCTGATCGCTCCTGTTTTTCTTCCAGTTTCTCTGTGTCTGCCTTTGACAGTAAAAAAAAAAAATCATCTCATCTCATAAGCTCATCCATGCTCGGCTGTCTGGGAGGGATGTTTGAACCCCTCTGGACTTTTAAAGGCACTCCTGCCCGGCTCTGCTAACTTTGTAATGGTTATGTAGGACCAAATACCACTCCTCAGTGTGTGTGTGTGTATGTGTGTATTGTAGGGATTTAACCCTCTGATCTCACAACGATTTGATTACAGATCTACAAGAAATGATTTGATGCCTCATGACATGTCAGATTTTAACTCAGTTCACTTTGAATATTTTGGTACAACTTAGAAATATTTGTAAATTCTCAAAAGTAACTAGAGGAGCTGTTCACACATTAGGTGAGTATAAATAATAAAAACAGAAGTCAGTGTATTTGAAAATTTTTATACTTTGGACAAACATTGAACCTATATTTTACTGAATATTATTTATGATTATAACAAATTCTTATAATCCAAAATCATTGCAGTCAAATCGCCACCTTCACACATAGGAAACGCAATTTAATGCATTTTTAGACTCCTAGTCTTTATGTATGTGAACGTATGTATATGTTCTTACCCTGCGTTCACATTAGCAGGTGACAGATTTTTGTCAGCCTTATGCAACTTCATTATGACATGGTGGTTCCAACAAATTAGTCCAAAAAACATAGACATGTGGGTTCTGAATTTCCAGCCTTCATTCCCTGAACATTGTGTTGCTGTTAGGAAAAACAGCTGCTCAAATGCACCCACAAGAAAGTTGGGGTGACATTAGCAACTTGTTGCCTCCTAATGTGAACATATCATGAGGGAGGAGTGATTGTGTGCCTGTGAGTGGTTGCAGTGCTAGCAAGATTTTATAGAGCCCTCTTATTTATGAACTGCAGTCTCCTACAACCTGACCCTTCTATCTGACCAAACAAAAAATTCACCTTCTTCAATGTGGCCATATTGCTATTCAGACTCAGTGGGAACAGGGAGTAGTTAGTCAGTTAGCATCTATAAAAAAATAGAACATAAATTACACCTTGTGCTAGATTCTTACACTTTATATTATGTCTTCACAATATAGTGCTTGAATATGTAAGTCAAACAACATTTTCACAAATTACCGCACAGTTCCTCACATCATTAAATTCATACCTAGCTACTAGCATACTATAACATACACAGGTACCATTTTTTTAAAACCTTTAGCTGCATTTTGCAAATGGCCTAACACAAGAGTCTCATAAAAATACAGTAATTTAAAACAAAATTTGGAATATACAAACTGCTGCAACTTCTAATGGGCCCTTCTGGGTATTGATAGTACATATCTCTGCATTTCCCACTGCCAAAAAAAGTGGCAGGTATTGTTCTGAAGTACTTTCTTTTATACACTCTATGTTGTGTCTAAAGTCAGCTGTATAATTCAGACAACAAATTAACTTGATAAAGTTACCTTGATAAAATGATAAAGAACTGTTTCCAAACATGCAGTTGAATGTATACTCATGTTTTTTCTAAAACACTTTGCACCACATGTTGAAATCTATTTGTGAAAACAAACAAGTGTCACTCCCTCAGTGATATAATTGACTATGTGATGTTGGGATCGATCACAGTCAGGGGTAGGTCTAAAAATAAAGAATGCAGTGTTTGGAGTGCTGTTTGGCAGTCAGCACAATGTGTGAAATCAAACTACTGCGTCTTTCTGGAAAGAAATGTCTTTGTCTTTTTTGTTTGGAGTATGCTATCGCTTTAATAAGCAAAATGGCTGGCATTTGAAAAACGTGAAAAGCCTGTTCTCAGTCAGGTTTTGAGGGCATAGAGCAGGGGCTGGGGCCGGACTGTCCTGCCACATAATGCATCTCCTCAGAAAGGTCTCCTTCTGTCTGCGGGGTTCAGGCCTGTCTCCTAGCCTCCCCTCCCAGGCCTGCCGCGCCTGGCCAGTCACACATGCTCTCCCTCTGTTTCTGCAGACGGTAGAGATGAGAGAGATGGGGCGGGACGGATTCTCGGACACTGAGCACTTCCTGCCAATGGAAGGCCACGGCAGGGCTGCTTCCATGCCTCGACTCCCAGCAGACAACCAAGTGAGCACTTTCATCCTGTCATTTATCCTCGTCTTCGTTCTTCTTTCCCTGACGTCCTCTCTGTTTCCCACTGTCTGTCAGCCCTCTACTTTGAGCAAGTCATTTCCCATTGCTGCCTTTGTGTGCAATGAACATGGTCCTCTGTTAGAAGAAAATAATCTTTCCCTGTAGTATGGCCTTTTGGGTAAGGATGAGGATGCATAATAGCATTCAATTTAAGGTATGGTTGGATGAAAATAAAGTCTAAACATTGTAGAATAGTTTCTTTGTATAATGATTAACCTCTTAAAGTGCAAGCTTTATTATTCAGCTGTTCATTTTAAGACAGAGATTTATGAGTATTCAGTAACTGATATGAATTATCAGACCCAGGGTAAATATCCATTTTAAGTATTTAAAACTATGAAAATGTGTTTGACCAGATGTATTTAAGAATACATTTTTGCATTCAAACACCAAAATTATTTAAGTGCTCTAGATATGCAATATCTAGAGTACACAGTATGTGCTTTCATAACTTAAAATGCATATTTGCTGCAGGTGTGAAATCGGCTGGAGATTAAAACAGTCCCTCTCAGCAAATTTGACTCTTTCTTCTGTGCCTGCCTCCTGGGTAGCTGAAAAATAACCCACCTTCATTCCATGCCATACCATCTTCACTATACCATGTGCTCCAGTGATTGTCATGGTTATTCACACAATACACATACATGCACAAATGTACAGAATAACACACAGTATATATATACACCTGAATATTGATTTTATGCCAACATCAGTTTCTCTTTTTCACTCGTTTATTACTCCTTTCCCACTATTTTCGTCAAGACGCTTATTTTCCAACAAGTCCTTCCTTCCTTTTAACATCTTCTTGCATGTCCTGTATGTATTTTACTCCAAGTTTTATCAAATATAGATTATTCACTTTCTTTTTTCAGTAAAGAAGTGGTGGAGATTCTTGAGGTGTTGTGTTAACAGTGTATAAGCAACAATAAGCTTGGAATATTGTACATACTCTTGAGTATATTCCCCCTTCACAAGAGTCCTCTGTAATAAACATATTTTCCCTTTACTTTAGTTTGTTTTAATTTGGATCCATAACATGATCCGGTCCAGAATGATGAACCAAATGAAATGAAAACTGATTAGAGAAGTCTGTACGCTGAACTGTGTGTGTGTGTGTGTGTGTGTGTGTGTGTGTGTGTGTGTGTGTGTGTGTATGTGTGTGTGTGTGTGTGTGTGTGTGTGTATGTGTGTGTGTGTGTGTGTGTATGTTGAGTGGGCAGGGTAAATGGTGTATGTGTGCTCTTTATTACACAGTACTAAGGAAAGATTTTGTGTAGGGCTGTCACAGTCAATTATCAGTCAATTATCAGTCAGTTAATCCATCACACACACATATATATATATATATATATATATATATATATATATATATATATATATATATATATATATATATACTTAGAATATAAATGGACTGAACTGAACAAAGCTTTATTTTGCCTTGTTGGGGAAAACGGTAAAGCCTTTAAAATGACTTTTTAATGACATTTTATAACTAAATAAAATGGAACAAAAATGCATCAAAAATGAGGTAGTTTCGTACTGTACCAACTATTCTTAAGAAGAAATTTCTTCTTAAAAACCCACTTGTGCAGTTTTCAAGAATATTCTGACATTCACCGATGTTTTCTTATTTGGGATGTTTGAGAACAGAATCTACGCATAATCTGTGCACAGAGGTTCTGTGGTTTAAGATCACATCACAACTGTGATGTAGACTGTTTCTTAGGACATTTCTCAAGAAGGAATTTTAAGAAAAAACTTTGATATTGATGAATGAAGTCCAATTACATCATTCAAACTACCAACTAATTACTACAGGTTTATTAGGAAATTTTGATTAGGGATGTGAGTGAACTACTATGAGACACAAGTGCAGGCTTACTGCTCTGTCAGATGTTAGCTACGTCCAAAAACAATGAAAAGATAAAGGTTGTCAGTGATATCTCAACAAATAAACATGTAGTGATATCGTCCACAGAAGAGAAAGGAGTTTTCGTCAGCATCAGATGTTGTATCCATTAGCTCTAATGTTAGCCATAGCTCATCTGAAGAGGCAGTGTATCTGGAAACCTGTCAGTTTCCTCAGCTGTCTTTGGATAATAATCCATGTTTTAGGTGAATGTAAATGTGTGCAGCTAAATTTTGGTGCAGCTGAACGGTTTAGCCACAAGTAGGCCTACAGCCCCAATGTTCATTTTGGCCAAAAGTCTTTTTCCTTCTTCACCTTTAGTCTTCGAGATACTCGAAGCATCACATTTGTTCAGAAAGCACGTTCCTATTTCAGTGATCTTTCTTTTTTTAATTGAGTAATTGTGACAGCCCTAGTTCTGTTTACATGTAAATGTAGAATAGTCCCATGGTCCCACGCTTACTGTACATGTCTGCAGCACATTATGTATCGTAATTTTCTCTGTGTCTCGTGTACTGCACCTCACTTTATCATGTTGTGTGGCGTACTGTGGCGTGGCGTCGATGGTGTTGCCGTGGTGTTTCTAACAGTGCCTCTGGCCCTCAGTGTGTGTGTGCTACTGTGGTAAGTGTCTCTCCTTGTCACCGCTGCTTCTGTTTCTAACCGGATACTCTCTCTCCCTCTCCCTGTCTCTCTCCCTCTCTCTCTCTCTCTCTTTCTCTATCTCTCTCTCTCTTCACTCTCTTTTCACTCCCTTTTGTTTTGGACCTTCCCATCCCTCCATTCTTCCCCACCTGGTCGTCCTCTTTAAACGTAATCCCTCGCTCTCCTCTCTCCTCCAATCATGCATTCCTGTGACCTCTGTCGGCCGTGCTTGTTGTTCTGTGCGGTTGTCTGTGTCTTTGTGTGCTGTGCCATCTGTGCTGCTGATGCGGCTGCATTTGTTTATGGCTGAGCAGCAGCCGAGGAGGAGAGGAAGGCATCGGGGGAATAACCTCGGTGTATGTTTTTATTACCATCTGCCACTCTTCCTCCATCCCTTCCTGTTTTCCTTTCTCCAGTCATCAATCTCTTCCCTTCTTTAACGGATACACCGCAAACCAAACGTATGGAAGGAAGCAGTGATTTTAAAAATTTCACATGGAGAAAAAGTCTTAATTTGTCTGAAATTACATTGCAATAATTTTACAAATTAAAAGCCTTAATTAGAATGAAATTGTCTTCTATTCAAATGTAAATTGCGGTACATTTAGGATATAGACATGTGTTTATTTATTTATTTATTGTTAGAAAACATTTAACATCACATAAAATGAACGCGGAATAATATGGGGTAGCTATGGCAACACAAACGCTGTTAAACTTTACCTGCTGCAGAGCATACACAGAGATAAGGCTGTGAATTACTTTGAAGTAGGCCTGGGCAAAATAATGGTGTTTATCGTTATTGTGATAAATTACATCAGAATATGTCACAGTATGCTTTTCTGAATGTCATAGATATCATCAGTACTAAAAAAACACTTTGCCAACTGAAATTGTGATTACAAAGACAGTATAATTTAATTAGGTTTAGCACAATCTGTGCAATGCTGAGTGTAAATCATTAAACTCATGATTTTTTTATAGTATTTTTTTGGCAGTACAGTATTTGAGTGTTGTGATGTTAGATTTTTGCCATTACATTTGAAGCATTAACAAAGCCTAAATAGTAACTTATGTCACTTAAAACTAGTTTATAATTAAAAGAATGGCTTAGCGAAAACTCAAAGTAACACAATTTTCCACTCACCTCAGACGTAGTCGATCAGCCAAAACATTAATGTCTGAATTTTGCTTCTTTAGCTAATGTTGCAAACAAACACTAGACTATAGTCTATAACTAAATCTTTTCCATTAATACATCCTCAAAACGTCTCTCAACATGCTGAGAAGCAAATGTTGATGAACATGCGTAGACGATGTGATTTTGGACACAGACTCAATGGAAATATTAAAAATACTGTGAATTGTGTTGCTGAACACAGCAGACAGACACTTTAGACAACAGGTGACGCACAGGCACGTGGACACTAGTTTACATTCATCATTTCTGTTGTTTCTATTCATAAATAACGTGTGAGTTATTTCAAATGTGCTGAGTTTTCAAATTGAAGATGGATGTTTCTGTTTATAAACAACAGAAATCTTGAAAGTAATGTAGTTAGTGCATGTACACAAATGAGAGCCAGAAATCAGCACACATTTAAAAACAGACCTGGCTGTTCTGCATACATAAACATGTTACTGCTATTAGCTTTTTTTTTTTTTTAAATAACATTTTTGAAATCGATTTTTAAAAAGTGTTTCTTCCAAACTTTTGACCTGAAGTGTAGCAACTGCTGACATCATTATTTGGCAAAGATACCACTTCTATGTATCAGCCATCTGTGTTCTTTGCAACCTGTCTTTCTGTCTGTATGTCTAGATTTTTTGCTATCTAATGTGCTGTCAGGGCCCACCGATGCATGTGCATGCCTGCTTACATCTGTGTTTGAGTTTGTATGTGGGCGTGGTTCGGTCAGAACAATGTTTGAGTCTATCTCTGCGATATGCGATACCACCGCCATGAGAAGGGATGGGCTGTATGCAAATTGTACCTTATAGTTTAGAAGTTTTTCATTTTTTATTTTAAATTAAATTATTTAAAACAGCTCAAAGCTGTTCAGGCAAAGCCAACAGAAAGGTTTGCAGTCACCAGATGAGGGAGCATTTTAATGCAAGCGGCTGTGAAAATAGTTATTATTATTACAAGGTACTTAAATTTTATCAAAAAGCCATTCTGTTATTAAGACAAATCATGTCTTGAGCTTTTCTTATTCTTTTACAATATTTGAGATAATATTCCATAGAATACTTGAAATTGAAGATATTCAACTGCTGCAGGCCAACATCGCTGTGTTGCGGTGATCATTGCATCCCTAGATGTCTTAGGCAATAGAAAATATCGCTGTCGGAAGAAAACCTTGTTTTTCAGTTTTTGACATAATTTGAAAAAACCCTTTATATTGTATGTAAATTTAATTATGAATGGACTAAATAAAATGACCCAGAATGACTAAAAGTAAAGTATGTTTTTTCCTTCTCCTGTAAAGATACAAGATTTTCATCTGACAACAAACAGAAATGTATGTGTGCGCGTGGGTCCATGATGAAGGGCTTCTAATGGCTAGGCTTAACCCTCTATTGCCTACCTCAAAAGCATCTGTTTCTGCCTTTTAATCTACTATTCTCCTCAATAATGTGATTTCTCAGTACTATTGCTGTATCAGAACATGTCAAGAATACGATCTAACAAAGCTGAAAATTTGTAGATTTTACTTTTTGTGTGACAAATGATCAATTTTATTTAAGCCAACACACAAACGGCAATGTGCTTCACACTACAGTGACAGTGATAAGAATGTTTATGAATGCTTGCTTAGAAACTACTGTTGTGCATCCAACAATAAAGGCAGCGTGAAGCCTCTTTTATATTGTGATAGGAAATATGTAATTTATTTTTATGACAAACATGGACGTGCATGCTCACCAACTACTACTCAGATTTGAATGAGTTAAAAGAGACAAAGACACTTTGTAAGTACATAATAAGGCCCTGAACAGGCTTCTTTGCCCTCCCATGTATGAAGTGTGATGGTGTGAAGTGGGCTTTGGTCTTCGGTAAGATGGGAGGGAGTAATGGGAGTCATGTAGAAGTTTCTGGGTAATATATCTTTTTCAGGTATAATCCTGGATGCATGCGGGGCATGAACTTCGGTGCTCTTTCTCTCCTGTTGCCGTTTATGTTCTCTCCTGCTCCGTCTCTCTTTCCCTTTATCCCTGCTGAAGGTTGCATGATGGATGTAGCTATGGAGATGTTGGAATTTGACTCGCTGTGTGTTTGTGGGTGTGTGTGGTTAGGTGTGTGTATTCAGGCCAAATATATTAAACTCCCACAAACATTCAGGCCCCAACGCAGATTTGCGTACTCACACACATACCGACACACACACAGAAAAACGCAGAAAGACACAGTTGAGTTGCCAGTTAATTAGGTCCTCCTACTTTGTTTCTATTCATTGGCCATTTTATCAGAAACATCTATGTTAAAAGTCTACTATCTACATGTACAGTTACAGACGTGCAGCCTATATGTTGCGTCATCTTTGGCTGCCCCGCTCTTCCCCATTAGTCATTGGTCAGTTTCTGATCACAGGACTGTTATTGAATAGATACTATTTGGGTGGTGGACCATCCTCAGCACAGCAATGACACTGACATGGTTGTGGCATGCCCTGTGGTGCTGGTATAAGTGGTGTTGAGGGGGGTTTAACATATTGTATACTCGGGCAGAATGATTGGGGCTAAATTTCTAATTGCAGATTTTCTGATGTTGTGACTACAATTTAAATTGCAATTAATCTATTAATTGAAGTCCAGGCTTGTTTTTTCATAGGTTGTTCATAATGTAGGCCATGGCCCATGGGGCAGTCGTGGGCTGGAGGTTGGGGAACTGGCCCTGTGACCAGAAGGTTGCCGGTTCAATCCCCAGCACCGACAGTCCATGACTGTGGTGTCCTTGAGCAAGACACCTAACCCCCAATTGCTCCCCGGGTACTGTGGATACTCCGGGCAAGTGTGCTCACTGCCCCCTAGTGTGTGTATTCACTAGTGTGTATGTGGTGTTTCACTTCATGGATGGGTTAAATGCGGAGGTGGAATTTCCCCGGTTGTGAGATTAAAAACATATCAATTAACTTGAACCATTACAGCTCTTGCGATTCAAAAATTGCACTCTTTGAAATTGTGATCCTGATACACAAATGATTAATCTTTCAGCCCTACTGTATAGATTTACTAACCACTTCATTTGAAACCCCTCCCTTGTAGCTTCACCTTGCTGGTGTACAGGTAAACACAGTAGCCTGTCTGTTTGCACAGTTTGTATTAGTCATCCTCTAGCCCTTCACCAGTGGCCAGTTTCTGACCACAGAGCTGCTGTTGGCTGGATATTTTGGGGTGGTGCTCCACTTTCAACCTAGCAGTCACACCAACATATGTAAAAACACCAGCAACACTGTTTTATATACTACCAGCACCACACAGATTATAGAAGTACTTGGTCAGTGGTGGTCCTAGGGTGGTCTCTTTTCACGACGAGGGGTTGAGGGTAGAGGGGTGGCAGGAACAGATGGGCTACAGTAGCTGTAGACCTATGTGGTAGACGTTCCTGATTAAGTGACCAGTAAGTGTATGTTTCTTATTAACTGGCAACTCTGTATACAGTCCTGTCAGTCAGTCTAGATTTTAAACTCCCCTCTCAGCTTCTTTTGACCCATTACTCTTTAATCATTTGGATGCTTCTCTGCTTCTCTCTTCCTTTACTCTCTCTCTCTCTCTCTCTCTCTCTCTCTCTCTCTCTCTCTCCTCCCTTTCCTCCCCTCCCACCCATCAACAGACCATCACAGACAGCAGCCCGATGAAGCGTTCAGCATCATCGCTGGGTCACGGGCGTTTGGGCCGGGTGTCACGGGGCGAGGATTACGCTATGGACCGGGTAATTCCGGAGGAAGGGCAGAGACACGGGCATCGGCGCAGAGAACGCAGCCACCGCGCCTCTGAGCGTTCACTCAGCCGCTACACCGATGCTGACACAGGTCAGACATACAGAGAAAGGAGCAGGCTAATTCTTATAGGCAGTCGTGACTGTTGATCTTTTTGATTCTCTGGCTCTACTAGTGGCTACAACCAAAACACAGTTCAACACAGTTCAAAGCCATATTTGAAACAGTATGACGTAATTGGCCACTTTGATATCTGTTGTGTTTTGTGTAGAAAACACCTAAAAAAACACTCAAGTTCTTTTTTAAGCACTTTGAAATATTTTTTCAAGCACTTGTTGCTACCATAGTCAACTATGATGAGGAGTACTATCTTCTCCTGGCTGTGACCTGCAGGTTTGGGCACAGACCTGAGCACCACGACCCAGTCCGGTGACCTTCCGCCCAAAGAGAAGGACAGAGACCGGGGCAGAGCAAAGGACCGCCGGCACCACCACCATCACCACCATCACCACGGCTCCATGGAGAAGGAGCGCTACACGCCTGAAAGAGAGCGAGGGGAGTATGGGCACAGGCCACCACGAGAGAGGGACCGTCGCTGGTCTCGCTCACCTAGTGAGGGCCGCGAGTGCCTCACTCACAGACAGGTGGGCTAAACTCACTCACTCTCACACAACCACAGAAAAACACTCTACACACACCCTCATCTCACTCCAAAGCGAATCCATCAAAACTGATGGATTTCCAAGCTTCCTTTCCACTGCAAAGCTTTTCTTTTGTCACTGGAACATGTCTGTGTGTTTTTATTGGAACACTACCGTGTTGTTTACTGTATAGGGGTGGGTGATATGATGATAGTTGAACGCTGCTGTAATGAAATTTTGACACAGTGTACTTTTCTGAGTACATTGTGTCATGCATGCTTTTAGAACACTGATCAAATGCATGTATCATAAAAAGACAGACCAATTATATAGAGTCTGTGAACAACAACCAGTGAATAGTAACTGTATAAACTGCATAGTAATATGGATTGGAGGGTAGCTCATAACATCAGTTGCTTGTTAACACAAATAGCTAATCAGCCACTCACACGGCCGCAACTCAATGCATTTAGGCACGTAGAGGTGGTCAAGACAACTTGCTGAAGTGCAGACCGAGCATCAGAACGGGGAAGAAAGGGGATTTAAGTGACTTTGAACGTGGCATGGTTGTTGGTGCAAGACGGGCTGGTCTGAGTATTTCAGAAACTGCTGATCTGCTGGGATTTTCACACTCAACCATCTCTAGGGTTCACAGAGAACGGTCCGAAAAAGAGAAAATATCCAGTGAGCGGCAGTTGTGTGGACGAAAATGCCTTGTTGATGTGAGAGGTCAGAGGAGAACGGGCAGACTGGTTCCAGATGATAGAAAGGCAACAGGAACTCAAATAACCAACCAAAATCTCTGAGGAACGTTTCCAACACCTTGTTGAAAGTCTGACATGAAGAATTAAGGCAGTTCTGAAGGCAAAAGGAGGTCCAACCTTTTTTCTGGCAATAAAGTGCCTAATAAAATGGCCGGTGAGTGTGTATTTCAGTAAAACCTTTCCATAAAATCTCCCAGCTCAGTTATATCCTGCTATGACTGTAAGCTAAAACAGAGTGCCTGAGTGAATGCGCTCACTGGTGTGGCTGGTGGGAAGTGTGCATTTCAGAGGCAGACAGATGACTTTATGTGATTCAGAATGGCTCTTGAATGTTTGCAAATTTTGGTTTATTTATGGCTGTTAATGGCATGTTTTCCATGTTTTTGGTAGCTACAGTATGTTATATTACTGACTAGCAATGCAGCACTTGTTTACAACAGATATGGACTGCAGAGCTGATATATTGCTGCTATGAAGTTCATGTTCCCAGCATACAGCAAAATTCTAGTTCTAGTGTCTCGGGGTAGTTATAACAAAGGGAGTCGCAACTGAAATATGCTGAGAACCACTGGTTTAAGGAAACTTGTAGACCAGAATAGTTGGACATTTTATTTCATCAATATTTTAGAAACGTCAACAGTGAAGTAAACATCCAATCCTACGCCTTGGCACAGTAACAACTCTAGCAAGGGTACATGTGCATATATGGCAAAAATGTCTTGAAGTATTGCAGTTTTGTCATTTTTCATATTGCCCACCCTTAATACCGTATTCAGGCAATGAGAGCCTGAAAGAATGTTGCATGGCTGCTGATGCTAATCTGACACAAACAGTTCACAAACCTCACAGAGAGCCCTGTATGTGTATGAGAAACATGTCAGATTGACTTTGAAGCTAGTTTTTCACCATTCCAATGGAATTCAACTCCTCTTCATTTGTTTTCTCCTTTTTTGTTTTGTTTTCTTTTCTGTGTCCTCTCTTTGTGACATGTCGCTTCTCAACGTTGGGTTGTTTGTTTTCTCTCGTCGTTTATGTTTCGTCATGCTGCTCTCCCGCTTCTCAATGTCTTTCTTTAACGCCAATCCACTCTCACTCTCCTCCCTCACTCTTTCACAACTTCACTTTTTTCCTCTTACTGCTGTTGTGTCGCTGTCGTCTTGTATTCTCTCTTTTTCTCTTCCTCGATCTCTCTCATTTTTGTCTCTGTGTGTCTCTCTCCGTCTCTTTCCCACTTACTCTCTCTCTCTTTCTCTCTCTCTCTCTCTCTCTCTCTCTCTCTCTCTCTCTCTCTCTCTCGCTCTCTCTCTCCCTGGTCGTTTTTTTTTCCCATCACATTTCCTCTCTCTTCATGTCTCTCCTTTTCACCTATTTTCCTTTTTTACACCCTTTTTCTCTACCTCTCCCTGGTATCTCTATTTTCACCCCTCTTCCTCCTTGTCTTTACCTCTCTTCATCTCTCTCTTTCCCTCTCTCTATATTTCTTTTTTCACCTGGTTCTCTTTCTCATCTCCTTTCTTTTTTTCACATCCCTCTCTTTCCTTGGTATCGCTCTTTTCACTTCTCTTTTCCTCTCTCCATCTCTCTCTTTCTCTCTCTCTCTCGTGTTGTGGGATAAATTTTGTTGTTCTTTTGTTTTTATTTGCCTTGTTCCATTTTCGTGTAGGGCAGTAGTTCAGTGAGCGGAAGCCCTGCCCCCTCGACGTCCGGGACCAGCACGCCCAGGAGAGGGCGCCGCCAGCTGCCCCAAACCCCTGCCACCCCACGGCCCCATGTCACCTACTCACCTGTGGTCCGCAAACCTGTGGCCACGCCCCCTTCCGGCCCTCAGACCCGTCTCCCTACTCCCACACCACCCCACCACCCGCTGCCCCCATCACACCATGGCTCTCCTAGGCATGGCCGCTGGTGCCCAGGAACCTCGGAGGGCACGGTGATGATGGGCGATGGTGGTTTCTATGACGACCAGGACTATGATTTTGGCCGCCATGAGCCTCCGGCCTATGATCAAAGCCCACCTGCCCAGGGCAACCCTCACCACCCTCATAACTCTCCACACCCACGTTCACCCAGGACTTCCCGCCATGTTCCCGTCCAGCAGGGCCAGTCGGTACCCCCCCCAGCCCGCCGGATGCCCAACGGGTACCGCTCCTCTTCACCTTCCCCCCACCACCACCCACCTGCACACCCCGGACCCCACAAACCTCCACACCCCAGAGGGCCCAGGAAGGGCCTGCATGAACCCTACAGTGAGACTGATGAGGACGACTGGTGCTAGCCTCTGGGGAAAGGGGAGGGAGGGAAAAAGGGGAAAAGAGAACAAGGGAGCGCTTGGGCACTCGCTGGAATGGGACTCTGCCACAGAGGAGGCCACAGCAAAAGCCACATCGAAGGCTATAATGAAGGCCACCTCGAAGGCCATCTTGAAGACCACCATGAAGGCTACAATGAAGGCCGTAACAAAGGCCAGATGCTTCCCCAAGTCTGCATGCTCCAGGGAAGCACTAAATGTGCTTGGAGGCTCCAAAAGAGAAAATCAAGGCATGATTCTTTCCTTTCTGTTCTTTGTGTTTTCTCTTTCCTCTAATGTTTCCCTGTGTTTTGGACTGCTTAAAGTGAACATAAGGACAAGGGAAGCATAACATGGGGAAAAATGTAGGTAAAAAATACCAACACTGGAAGAAGAAAAGAAAAAAGTGGACTTGCGTAACATTATAATTCAGAGGAGAAATGTACTGCACTCTTTTCCGGACACATTGTTCATGCAGAAAGTGACGTATCACAGTCATCACTGGCCAGAACTCTCACTTGAGTTGAGAAGCTACACGGAGAATCAACACTCGCTTTACACAACTTGACCTGGAGCTCCGTCTAATTGCAAAAATCCACCCACATGTTGGGTAATATTGATGAGTTTTATCATCTGTGTTTACTGTTAATAATTATTTCAGTAAGGATGAGGCCTCTGGCTATTTGCGTGTGTGTGTGTGTGTGTGTGTGTGTGTGTGTTTGTGTGTATGAGGGTGGGTTTTTGCCAAAAAAAAAAAAAAAAAAAGTTAGGGGTCAGGCAGGGGCGCATACACACCCTGACTGAGTTTTTGGGAACTGTCATGGCTACCGACCCCACCAAACTCAAGAGAGAAGAAAATACAAAAAAGCGAAAAGAGGGGAGGAAAAAAAATTAACAAAACGGTCTTCACTCTTTCTTCTTCTACGGCTTCTTCTTCTACTTCTTGTTGGAAACATTGGAGCTTGATTCTTCTGTTGCACTGCTCAGCTTTGTTTGAACTCCTAGAATAAAAAAAATCCCTCGGAAAAATCCTGCATGATTGAAACAACAGCAAAAGAAAAAAAAACAAACAAAGAAACTTTGAATGGATTGGGGGAGGGGGGGGTAAATTTCTTCGTCCTTTCTTTATGTCTGTGAAGTTCTCTCTCTCCAGTCCCTGGCCTCCCTCCCTTTCACTCCTCTCTGAAATCATCCCTCGTTCTTTTAGGGATGGCACAAAGGGGACAAGAGGCAGACACCACCTTCAGATTTCTTATTACAGTATGGTGTGAGCGCTTCCCACCGTGGTTTTATAACAGATACTTTGCCAAATGACCAAACTACTAAATAGTAATAATAATAATAATAAAGCAAGATCGTCGTCAACTTATTAGCAGTTATTTTGAAGCTAGCATTTTCTAACATCTTTTAACATTCCTTTTGCACTGTATCAATTGTTTGCTTACTTGCACAAAACTGACAGACATGCAAGCACACTGATCCCTCACATCCACACGAACATGCTCACACCCATTTTGAATACATGTATATACACAGTTTACGTGAACTCTTTTCCCCTTACTCCAGTCTTCCAGGGTGTGATGGAGTGAGAAGGGAGCGGAGGAGGAGAGAAGAGAGAGAACCACTTCATCTTTCTATTAGATTTGTTATTAAAAACGTTGTTTATACAAAGAAAAGATACCAGAATGACAATAACGGCGATGATGATGATGATGATGATGATGATGTCGATGTCGATGCTTTGATTTCATATCTAGTTTTCGTTATTTGACTCAGCTGTGCTCTTCGTATTGCCATATTTGTTTCAGTGTGGTTCTGTTCGTGTGGTACGTGGAGCTCTGTGGCAGCAATGCATTCTGGGCCATGGTAGACTCGCCTCATACCTCCAGCTAATTTGCTCTTTAGCAGCTAATTAGCATGGACACTTGTCACTGACTTCATCAAAAAAGAATGAGCCACATACTGTCCTGGAATGTAAAGACAGCTATTTTCATAGATGCAAAGTGAAGAAATAAGGTATGCTGAGTAATATATGTATATGAAATGTGAATCAATGCAAATGTACATAGTTCAAATTTTAAGTAACCTGAGCTCAAAAATCTAAAAAAAAAAATATTTTTGATGACTACGATCATACAGAATTACTGATGGTACTTATATCAGATCTTATATCAAAGCTAGAGAAGACATTAATATATATATATATATATATATATATATATATATATATATACACACACACACACACACACACACACACACACACACACACACACATATATATATATATATATATACATATTAGAGTTTCCCAGAACATGTTATCTATTGACTATCTCAAGTAAAAGGGACCTGTATGAGATAAGAGATCATTCACTGTGGGAATCCCCACCAAACTGTTCATTTCCATGTAATCTTTTTAGATGCCCCTTTTTTACTATTTTAGATTGATTCCATAATAGTTTCTTTTCGGTGAAATGTTAAATGTGGACACTGGGGTTGCTAGCATAACGTGACTGGCATAATGTGTAAATGTATATTTGAAGAAGGAACAGAGCTCCACTACCTCTAGCATATCAATAGATGGCACTGTGCTCCACACAGTTCTAGCCTGTAGTCCTGATTCACACTCTTGTCACATCTCTTTCTGTTCCATGTCGATTTATGTCGATGATCTGTAACACTGGGAGTAGGACTTTTAATGTCTGTCACCGACGGTGCACCATTCTGTGTTCAGGACATGTAACACAGCCAATCCAACTGCACAGGAACATGTAACACAGCCAATCAAATTGCATGGGTGAAACAATGACCGGGCCTTTTCTGCCAAAAAACTCTTGTCTCTTGTGTCCCGCTGATCTTTGTGTCCCTTTTTGCGGCCCGAACGTATTCATGTTCCTTTGGTCCACACAGATACACTGCCAAACAATACTGTCCTGAAGGACGCTGCGGTCCTTCTATATGTAGCATTCGAGACTGACATGCAGAACCACTTGTGGTCACATTTCACAGTGAATAATGCTGGTACCCGTGTTTGCGTGAGGAAAGGCAGCAATTTTTTTTTTTTTACACTGAATTTACTGACTGCTGGGGTGGGGGGCTTCCATTAGCAGAATTAGCTGCACAGGATTTTTTCAGGCATTTTCAAGCATTTTTCAGCCGCTAACGCTGAAATCTTTGAGACTGGAAAGGGATGAAGGCTCCCCTTGCTAGTTTGACATTCTAAATTGGAAAGGTTTGTAGGTCTAGGAATGTATCACTGACTTAGTTGCTCAGTGCCTTATTCACCATACGTTCAACATGCACTACTGCTATCTGTCTGTCTATCTATCTATCTATCTATCTATCTGTCTGTCTATCTATCTATCTATCTATCTATCTATCTATCTATCTATCTATCTTTGTTGGGGGTATACAAAATAATAAGAAAGAACTCATGTTGAAGTGACCAAACTACAATTACATAGCAGCCTGTTTGTATTTGTTTATCAATTATAATTGCATTTGTATGAATATTCCAGTTATCTTTTTCCTATGAGCAAAGTTTTAAAATCAAAAGATTTATGTGCCTGCTGTATCTCAGATGTTCAGAGGTTCTCAAAAGGCAGGTACATTGACCTCAGTTGTATCTCAGAGGAAATACAGTAGAACATCAGACAGGTTTAAACGTGGGGCTTTGACGAACACTTTAAGACACAACAGCTGCTAAACGTCACCAAACAATGCCTTAAAATGGCTACAGAACGCAAGTTCAATCCCTGTGACCCAGTACAACCAAATCTGTGTCAAAAGCTTTTCAAAGCCCAGAACGGAAACTGCCTAATCCAAAGCCAGTGGCCGAGAACACAGAACCTGACCCATTTAGCATACACTCTTAGTCTTAGAACAGTGGGAAAAAAGGAATTGATAATTGTGAGTCATGATTTAGTTTGTCGCAGCCCGGTTTATTAGCAATCAGTATATTTCTTTGTTTCCATTATTTTGTCTACGCCCTGTATGTATCTAGCTGCTCTCTTCTATCTTTTCTTCTAGTGTTCTTCGCTCGTTTGTCTACTTTCTTATAAGACAAACACTGAAAATACTAAAGGGGTTTAAATGAGGGTTAACCCTTAAATCAAGACAGATTCCTATAAATATGCAATATACCATGTTCAAGGTAGTTTAAGCAAGTGGGAGCCAACATTTGTAGCAAGGTGTGAGCGAGAGAGACGTAGAGAGGCCAATTTCACTGTGTGAATGTTTTTCTTTTCCATTTTTAATTAGGTGTTTGTTCACATGCAAGCTCTAATTACACATATGCAGGATTGGTACAAAATATGGAAACTGAAATGTAAATGTCAGTTTGATAGATATTTTTCAGTCTAAATCCCTTGTAACTGTAGAACATAAATGATGGAGTATTGTAAACCTCAGTAATACAGTGCACATTTAGCCTACATTGGTCACAATGGGGCAACATGGTATGTGTATATGCCAAAAGACTGTGTTTGATGCATTATAGCACTAAATATTAAGATAATAAAGATATTATTTGCAGTAGGAAATAAATGTCCATATTCATTAAGGTAAGATCAAAATGCTTGCAAGTAGACCCTCTGAAAAGAGTTGTGGAAAAGGACATTAAACTAAAGTAGATATAAAAAACAAAAAACAAGAACAATTTAGATGAAGGTCTGACCAAGAACAAGAAATCTTGTTCAGAGAAACCGGGAAGATATGATTATCACCACGTTTTTCCACGGAATGGGCTCTATGACAATCCAGGAACAGGAAGATAGGAAGAAAACCAAACCGAATGTTGGGAATCATTTAGACAGATCAATAAATAGGAGACTCCAGAACAATATAAGAGCAAATAAAGGATCTACAACTGACTGTCAGGCCCAGATGAGGAGAGATTTCTCAGGCAAAGTGTAACTAACTAAATAAAATACGGAGAAGCTCCACAAGTCTGGCGATCGATAACCTTTGATAAATTTGTCCTCAGTACAAGCAGATCCTTATCCATATGCTTTGCTCCCAAGAAGAGCTTTTATTGGCAACCTTTTTGTCCCGCAGCAAGATAATGATCCTAAACCCCAAATCACAGTGATGAAATATCTGCAAAACAAAATAACAAGATGCTAATCTGAGAGTTTTCGACTGGCCAGACATGAAAATCAATGTGTAAAGAAAAAATTAAAAAGCTCCTTTCAACCTACAAGAGCTTTCAGATGAGTTACAGGCCATGTGGAGAAGCATTTCCTTAGCTCAGTTTTGTTTGTATAGCCCAAAAGCTTTCTAGAAATGTTGACCCTCTTCGTGAGGGAGACAGCGTCAAGAAAAACTCCACTCTCAGAACCACTGAGAGGAACCAAGACTCAAAATGAGAAATCCTTCTCATGTGGTTGGCATTAGGCTTAATTCAGAAATGTTGATAGTGTTTGCAGTCTAGTTGTTTTCCATACAAAAGATAGACTAGAAATGATTTTTTAATGGTGAAGACTGGGCTGAAAAACTGGCGCATAAGATTTCCTATTAAATATTTATTATATTTGTGCAGTTGGCCACAAATTGAATACTGCCATAATATATTGTCTCCCATTTTTGGCATTGGCAAATGTAGCTTGATCTGAACATGATATTTTTAATATTAACTTGATATTATATGATATTAACTTGATATGAATTACAGTAAGATGCATGCAAGATCATGATGCTCACCATACAGGCGTTTCAGGGGTGTTATATTTTGTGCCAGTCCTGCATATTTGTGGCTTTTATGTTTAACTCATTCCATTTGTGTGGATGTAGGTATGTGTGTCTGGTTGTGTGTGGTCAGTCCGGACAGGTGTTTCCCTCCTCACCCTTGTCAATACACACCACCACCAAACACCTCAAACCCCCATCCAGCCACCATGAAAAAAGAAAAATACAAAATGCACCAGAAAAGGGGTGAAAATTTGTTTTCCGAACAAAAAAGTGAAAGTATTTACTTCCAGAACTGCATGTGCTATGTGCATGCCACACCATGGAACTTCATCTTCAGGAATTAAAAAAAAAAAAAAAAAGAAGAAGAAAAAGGCATAGTATTATTGAAGTACATGAGTATAGATCAATGTTTTTAAAGGCAAAATGTTCCTTTTCTTTCTATTTTTTAAAACAAAACAAAATAAATAAATAAAAACACTGAAAAATGACCAAAAAAAATGTAAAGAGCCAAATGACTGGTGCAGATTGTTTTGTTTATTTTCTTTTTTTTTCTGCAAACTTGAAGGTGAGACACTCCGACACTATGTTCAGGACACATCAGAATAACTGTCAAAAAAAAAGAAATAAAAAGATGTGGAAAACACGACTGTTGTTGAGTTGGAAAAGGCGACGATTGCATTCATACACGTTTATTAACATAGCTGTCTCAGTCTGTCCATCTACTGCTACTCAACGTTTTCTCTCTTTCTGCAACTGACAATTTTATAATTTCAGAAAAAAATATTTGAGTCCGTCTATCTGTCTATCTATCTATCTGTCAGTCTATTCAGGCGTCTGTCAACCATCTGTCTATCTAAACATCCAGATCTATGGCCGTCTGTATATATCTATTCAGACATCAGTCGATTGGTCATCCATTAACACAAACATCTGTCTATTCTAACATCTGTTCATTTAAACATCTGTTTATCATCAATTTGAATATCCAATCATCTCTGAATATCTGTCTATCTGTCTGTCTCTCTATCTATCTATCTGTCTATCTGCTTAAACATCTATTTGTCTATCTATTCACACATCTGTGTACTTTGCACTCATCTACCCATCCAAACATCCATCTGCCTGTCTATATATCTGTCTAGTCAAACATCTGTCTACCATCCATCTCTCATCCATCTCTTTATCTACCTGCCTACCTATCCATTTAAACATCTATGTCTATCTATTCAAACATCTGTGTACTTTCCAATCCATTCAAACATCCGTCTTTCCTCCATCCACCCACCCATCCATCCATCTTTCCATCTATACCTACCTGTCTATTCAAACATCGATCTATTTAAACATCTGTCTACTTTCCATCCATCCAAATATCCATGTCTGGCTGTCTATCTATCCATATCTGTCACACACTGTTTTTTTTCTCTTTTTCCTTCTTTCTGTATCTGTTCATTTATTCAGTTCAGAAAAGGCTCCTTTTAGAGAACACAAGGTAAAAAGAAGGCGCTCTATTTTCGCTGTGCTCCTGTGACACATCTTGGTTAAATGGTTCTACGTGTGTGTCTGGCCCCACTTCACCTTATTGATCAGTAGATTTTAGCCACTCATGGCCCATTCTAGCACACAGAAGGAGAGAACCGGTGAAAAAGAGAAGTGTGTAGAGTAGCCTACTCTCACACTCCAGTAAAAGTAGTGTTTTTTCTTTGAAATAATGACTAGAAAAAAAATACATTTCCAAAAAACAACTAGAGTAAAAGTACAAAAGTAGCAGTAGAAACCTACATAAGTACCAAGAGCCTTATAGAACCGCATTGGAACGTCTTGGCACATTCAGCATCTATCAGTGTTAGAACTGAATTTGTACGGCTGTATTCTTCTCTTTTTGGTCTTAAATAAAATGCTCTAAAATGAGATATGGGCAACAGTAAAAGCAGCCCAGGAGCTGAACCAACACAACAGAATGAAATAGAACACTAAAAACAGAAGTTTAATGATTGAAATGCAACTAAGTGTGGAAAAAAGACTTTCTTCACTAATAAACTGGAGAAGAAATGACCAAATACAGTAAATAAAATATTGTGTAACAACATTTGAAAGAACAAATCCATCAGATTTATATTTGACTATATGGAACCTCTGCTGATAACACGTGGGGATGTGTGTGTTGCCATACACTTTTCGATGCATTACTAGTCTAAACGTTTAATCTTTGTTTTCCATTTTCTATTATGTGTAATCTCAGTTTTGAATACTGCCTTCATAGACGCTGCATAGTGCAGAGTTTGGCTTTGAGGCCTGTGTAAAAGCGCACAGGGAAGTTGGATTTTCCTGTTGTGTAAGCACATGATTTTGACAAGGCCCAGTGTTTTAATGCTCCACTTTTGGGGTTGACATAACCACTGATGGACAAAGAAACTCTTCCTTGTGTTTTTGTTGTGAGGATTTTATTCTGATAACAGAAATAACGCAGCCCTTTAGTGTTGGTTAGTGACAGCCTGCTCAACTCCTCATGTGAGACAAAAGTCAAAGGTGACAAAGCTTCACAAAGACAACAATATAACATGATAATTATGATTCAGAAATGACAACGGAGTAGCGATAAAAATTACTTGGCTGTGTATACAGGAAATTGGGAGCATATATCATGATATCATTCTGCTATGTGTTAACATAACCGTAGCACTTTAGAGTACATTTTGCATACCCGGTAACAGAAATGCTACAATATTAACCTCATATGAACAGATCAGAAAAGAATAAGCTTAATAGACTAGTACACTGCCTGGAACATTGTGTGGTGTTGGCAATATGTGAGTATAATTCACTTCAATTGATCATCAACACTTGCTAAATTGCCCCTAGGTGTGAGTGTGTGTGTGTGAATGCATGTCTGTCTGTCTGCCCTGAGATGGACTGGCGACCTGTCCACGGTGTTTCCTGCCTTCCGTCCGATGACAGCTGGGACAGGCTCCAGCACCCTACCGTGACCCAGAAGGATCAGTGGTTTAGATCCTCATGACCATCAACTAAATATGATACAGTTCAACTGTAGATAATGAACCCAGGAACATATACCTGAAGATTTCTAATGTTATGAAAATATGCATTTTTAAAGACTGAAGTGAGGCACCGTCTGACTCCTACTTCCTCAAATGAGACAAAGGTCAAAAAGGAGGAGGCAGGGGAAATGGAAAGGGAGGAGATTTAATAGAGGAAACAGGAAGGGGACATTCCAATGTTAAACCGCCCAGTGCCAATACAGGCCATATTATGGAGAATTTTGTCTGATTACAACATTATAACAGAGGACTTGAAGTCTGTTACATCTCCTACTGCCTGATTAGCATTGGAAAAAACAAGAATCCATGTGTCCTGTGTTCTTGAAGGTCCCTGATCCCGGAGTGCCACTAAATTGGAGTTGTTCTTGTTCTAATGCACCCGATCCAACTTATAAACATATAACCAAGTCCCTCCCTAAGTTGAAGTCTTTAAATGACTAGCGACTCATCTCGGTCTTGAGACTAAAGATTTGTCTTACTGGTGTGACTTTGCCTGCCTGTCAGTTTTGCTTACAGTCATGCACAGTAACAGAGAAAAAAACCTAGATGATTTTTTAAAGATATTTTTAGATGATTTTTTAGTTACATGACAGATTACAACACTTACTAAAACTTCAGCTGGATAGCTATTACAATAGCCAGTGAGCATCCGTGCTATCAAACTACAGACTGACATGCTGTTTCAACTTGTTTTGCTTCTTTCCTTTAAACGCCACAGTTGCTGCATGAAGTGCCTCAGTTCTGTTCTTCAGGCTGAAGGTTCTTCTTTAATGAAAGGCTTGTTATTTGAACGTGTGTTGAAGCCGACAGGTTTTTAGTAGGGTTTTGCTTTCGTTCTGTGTAATACCTGCAGCTAGTAGCAAAACAAATCTGAGATTTTCTTCCCAAGAGGCTCGGGACTCGACTCTGCCTCGCATCTCAATGACTAGACATGACTCAGACTCACACCACAAAGACTTGAAGCACAACTTGGACTTAAAAGCAGCTTCTCAGTACCTCTGTAGTGTACTAGCCAGTCTCTGTTCAACTACTGTGTTCACACAGGAAAATGAAATGTGTGCAGCTAATGTCCAAATTATTTGCTACAACCACCTAAAAAATGACAAGAGGGCAGGAGCTCCCAGAGGGCGTCAATGTTTGAACATTTTAAATGCAAATCATGCAAATTTGGAGCAAGAGTTTAGCGCTTAAACATTTTTTACTTTAAGTTTGTATGAAGCAGGGCTCCGAAAAGTGGTGCCTGTGGGCCAAAATTGGCCCTTAAAGACATTTCATTTGGCCATAAAGTTACTCTAAAACCCATGCGTCAAACACAAGGCCCATGGTTCAGACCAGGCCTGCCACACAATCCTATCTGGCCTGCTAAACTATTTTAATTTTCTATTAATATTAGCCAATGCCTGCATTTTACTGCTGAAGTTTTTGCGTACTTTGATTGAACGATGGTCAGGTTGAGGTTACAGTACAACATTAAAAATGAAATAAAAAAATTTTTTCCTCTGGCCCACAGATTTGTTGAGATTTCTTATTATAGCCCCTTTTGTGGTTGAGTTTGACACCCTTGCTCTAAACCCACTGGCTCACCCCTTCTTACTTCAATTTTTTTTTATATTTTATCAACAAAATGTGATGTATTGTCTATATTATATATATATCTTTAGATATTATTTTTTTCTGTGGCCTTCAGTCCACAAAGACTGCCTCACTAGGAAAAAAGCATGGGCACCTCTGATACAGAGGCTATTCAGGGATGATTCAGTGATCTAAGGAACCATCTATCCATTTTCTAAGCCGCTTCTCCGTCAGGGTCACAGGGGGGTGCTGGAGCCTATCCCAGCAGTCTTCAGGCAGAAGGCAGGATACACCCTGGACAGGTCACCAGTCCATCGCAGGGCAGACAGACACATGCAGTCACTCACACACTCACACCTAGGGGCAATGTAGCATGTCCAATTGGCCTGACTGCATGTCTTTGGACTGTGGGAGGAAACCCACGCAGACACGGGGAGAACATGCAAACTCCACACAGTTTACTCCTGGCCGGGGAATCAAACCCAGGCCCTCCTTGCTGTGAGGCGACAGCGCTACCCACCACGCCACCATGCCGATGATCTGAGGAACCATTTTTGTAATTTCCATTTAGCTTAAAACATCATTGTTACATTTATAATGATACTGTAATCCTCCAAAAAATCTAGGCACTGCATAATAAAGTAGGTTTACACACACTGTAAAAAGTTAGAGGTCAGTTCACCTCAAAATAATATAGTAACTGATTACATAGCTTTTCCTGAGTTGAGTCAACTTGAGGACACACAACTCAAATTTCTCCGTTGAGTCAAAAGTTCTTTTAATGCTTTTAGTTCTGTGTCTCAGTTATGTAAATAAAATTAACTTGTTTTTTTATACTCTCTTCCTCACCAGCCAAGACTGCATCACACCATCCTGCGAGACGTACACACTCATGGATGGCTATGGCATCGCCGAGGCTCAAACTCACAAGCTCCTGTTGGGTAGACGGCTCAGTCCACCGAGCCACTCAGGAGCACATGAAGTAACTCAGATTTTTTGTGTCTACAAATGTTTAATACACTGGAGAAAATATTTGTTTTGACTTTGAAGCGTGGCGTCATCTAATGTGGTGCAGCTGTGTAATAATTCATCCCAGGAGGTTGTGAGTTTGAATCCCAGCAATACCACAGCGGTCTATTATCCGGGAACCCAAGAGGATAATATTCCAGATGGGACTGTGTGATAGAAGGAGCGCCAGCTGGTGGGGAAAAATACACATTCAGTTTAGTTTATCTAACCAAGATGCAGATCTAGAAACAGCAGCTTGGATAATTTTCACTCAACTAAGACCTTTGAGTTGTGTCAACTCTGGTGTCCTCAAGTTGACTCATCTCAAGAAAAGTCATGTAATCAGTTACTAAATCATTTTAAGTTGAACTGACCTCTCACTTTTTACAGTGCAGTATAGTGCAAAATCGAAGTGCACTCAATGCTGGAGCCCCTGGTTTGTGCCGTGAACCCTGTTTTTGAGGGTCTTTTGAGGCCTACAGTCTGTGTTTAAGCCAGCAGACCTTTGCTGAAGTGACCTCCTCCTAAAGCAGTTTGCACATCCTCCTCTCAGTGAGATTTCAGACGCCGGAGGTTCAGGTTTCTGAGGGAAGGCGATAGGCCTGGACGGCACGGGAGGGGGAAGAGGCGTTCCATTAGCAGGACAATTGATTAGCCACACAGGCATTTTTCAGCTTCCCTTCCCCCTCAGCCTGTCGGCCAGATGTGCGGAAGTGCGAAGGGTTCTGCTGCCCTTCCTCTCATCTATAAATACCACCCTCATGCATTCCTCTCCCTGCCCCCTCCCCACTTTACAATGGCAAACAGGGCAACATTAATAGCCCATTTTGTCCTCCCTGACTCTACTTTTCCTCAAATCCTGCCTTTCAAAAAATTTGCACTGTCATGACAAGGTGATGCTAACAGCATTACAGGGCATTAGGGGTAGGAACATGCTCTGTCGTGGACATTTGATCTAGTCAGCTGTTGAGGCTTGGCAAGACATTCAGCCTGACTTTAATGTCAGATCAGCTGTCATTGTCTTACAACGTAATTCTCTTAAAGGCAAACTCCACTGATTTAAAAAAAAATGTGCATAATTAAACGGCCAAGATGTAAACCAAGTCGTTCACAGTGGTTTGGTGTGAAATGCTCCATTCTCCAGGTCAGAATTATTAACAGTGGTGGTGACAGGAACCAGACGTCCACCTCTAAAAGCTTCCTCACAGAAAGCTATTACGTGATGTAATAGCCGCCTGATGTCTGAGACACTGTTTTCTGAAAGTTTTGTTATGAAGTTTTGTATTGTAATCATTCACGGCAGAGGGTTACATGCAGGGTGTTGTGAGGCAAAATAGTGCCCAAAGAAAACATAAGTTTTTCAGATTTATGACTATTTTACCATCATCAACAGCCCACATAAAACTCAGAAGACTCGTTCACTGGTGGTTTTGGATGGTAAATAAAAGAGCTATATTTATGCTATGCATCACGGTGACCCCTGGTTCTCATCCCCACTGAGTCAGCACGTTTCTCTGCGATAAAGTGCTTCACGTCAAGCCAGGGTGAATGAACGTGTACAGCTGTGACGTTGACACTCTGAGTGAATGTGTGCCGCTCAAGGAGTGAATTACTCGGACACTGAGAAATTGGTGGAACTGCCCTTTAACGGAAAGGTAGCTGAACACTGATGGAAGTAATGGCAGGAGAAGGAAATTGCCTTTTATTTGCCCCTGACTGTGCTAACAGGCCGGCGACCGGCAGTAAAAGGCGTGTTATTGCCCCTGTATTGTTCTCAGCTGTGAAGAGACTAGCCTTAACAACAGGAGGTCACGTGATGCCTTAACGTCAAGCTTTTTTTCTACCCGGTAGTTTCGGGAAACGAAGCAGTGCTGGACTAGTTTCAGTCTGGGGAAGTAATTTTCAGTTTCGCTTGGCAAAAGAATATTCTAGATGAACAAAGGCAGCAGAATTTAGTAGTAATATACTTTGTAACCCGTTGCTCTTAAGGGTAAGATGTCTTTTTTCCAGGTGGCCCCACAGCTGTTGAGGTGTTTTAACCTCAGCAGGTCGCAGTGTGACGTCAAGTTACCTCAGGAGCATCTGCACTAACAGCCTCTAAAGCAGGCATCAAACTACAATTTCTGTAAATGTCGCACAACCAGACGTTTCAGTGAGTTTGTGACGGTGTAATACACTGTTCATTTGGGTAAACCTTCCTCTCACACTTCAGCCATGAGCTCTTCCTCCGTTAGCTGTTGTGTTTTGCCCGCTAACCCCGCAATGAGTCATGGGAATTGTAGTTTGTGACTGCAAGGCCTACACAACCCTAATTAAAACTAAAGCATGGCCTTTTTAAAAACACTTTTTAAACTTTTAATAATTTTAGACCCTAATCTCTCTCTCTCTCTCTCTACATATACATATATAAAAATAAAGTTTTAGACATTGGCGTTTTGGTGTATTCCTGCACTTCTGGTTATGCTTATATTGTGTTCTCAGCATAGTTGTGATCATTTCAGGCAAAAGAAGGAGTTTCTACACAGATTAGTTTTTATACAAATATTTATTGTACAAAAAGTGAGGTAGTTGACATCTGGAATGACCTTTAGCAGCTTATTCATTTCATTAAACGAGGAGCCTCTAGAAGTTGACACGGTGATTATTTTTTTTAAATAAGGCATGGCCACAAATTAAACATGTCGAGACCACGAGCTACGTTTCTCATGACTCCTGGCCCCAATATAATAATGTGTGGCCTCCGTGTAGTAGACTGAGGCCATGTCACTTCAGGGCCTCCGTACTTGCACATACACAAAACACAGACAAATAAATACAGCTTTATGTAGCCCTGCTGGGTTAGCTGGTCCAGCTTTACACCTCGCCTTCATTGCTCCTTATTCTCAGTCACCGCTCTCCCTGGACTGGATGTGAGCGGACGGGAGGGGTGTTGAGTGCCAAACACGCCCTGTGTGCTCTACACAAAACGTCCATGACGTTATTTGCCAGATACGCTGACAGACAGGAAAGTCATGTAATCTGGAGGTTTGGGGCGCAACCACCCCCCACCACCCCCGCGCGATAGCCTTAGTCATGACTCCGTCACCAGGCCACGTCCTGAGTGGTTTAGCTGGAGTTTCCAAAACAGCCCTGCTGCTCCTCCGTGAGTCAGCCGCGACGCCGTTTCACAACTTTCTGGCCCAGAGGCGCCCAAACCGAGCCAAGCCAGGATTTTAGCCAGAGCTACACCAAAGTATGGTCAGCTCGTTTCCCCCGGGGCTCGGGCTTTAAAAGTCCAGCATTGAGCTTCTTCCCCCGCCTGAGTTCAGCATGTAGCTACAGCCCTCAGCATGTGTGCGCCTGGCAGAGTGTCCGTCCCTCTGGCACACTGTCCAGAGTTACTTCTCAGTGTGGCGTCCTGAAGGATCCTCAGGACCTCCCCCGAGTCCATTTTGGCTCTTTTGCAGGGCAGGAAGTCTGGTTCCGTGGCCGTCTTCCCTCTCCGTTTTCTGGAGTGGCGGTCCACTCTGACCGGGCTGCGGTTCTCCTGGTCCTCTTCGGCGTGTGTTGGCTCAGCGGCGCTCGCGGACTTTGGAGGCTCCTCGGGAACCTCCGGGCTCGAAGTGTCCATCGACTCGTCCTCTCCCCGCGGCGGGTCCGAAGGGGAATCAGAAGCAGCGGGTTTCTCCTCCTGGCTGTCTTGGCTCTCGCTGGCCGCTCGAGCCGAGTGGTAAATGTCCCTGGCGGACTTCATTACCAGAGTCAGCAGGAGGCTCCGGTGAAGGCGAAGTCCGCCGCGCTGCGACCGGGAGCCGTACATCTTACTCAGCGCCTGCACCATGATCCGCTTCGCCTCGGCGCTCACGTCCATGGCTGTGCAGTCGGGGGTCATCTCCTCTTGTTTTTGCGCAACTTTGGGACTTTTTGTCAGTCCTCTACACTCAGGCGGAGCGTTCAGCGAGTCAAACGCAGCCACCCTGACGGGAGGGTTTATATTGCTTCGTGACGTCAGTTGATTGACATCCCCCAGCAGCACCGCCCCTCCCACTCGCCGCGGTTTTTCCAGGAAAAAGAAGAAGCAGGCCAAACGTGTTCACGCCGCTCGGCTCGGTTTGTTATGATCGTTGCTCAGACACTCTCTCTCTCTCTCTCTCTCTCTCTCTCTCTCTGCTATATTTTACATAACCATCCAGATTTTCCCTCAAGGATCAATACAGTACCTTCATCCATTCATCCGTCCATCCATCTACCTGCCTAACTTTTTCTCTTTTCTTACTAAACGCTTCTGATGACCACGTGTACAGCAAAATAATATAATATATAATATTAATTTAATATATTAAGACATTGATTTACTATTGACGTCAAGTTACAGTTTATTTATGCATATATTTTTATTTGTTTCTCTTATTTTATTCATTTATTTACCTTTTTCACTTATTTTTCTCTTTTTATTTGCATATGTATTCACCTGTTTGTTTGTTTATTTGTTTGTTTACGTACGTACTTGTGTACTTAGTGTCTTTCTTTTCAGTGTAAGTGTAGTTCTTATGACTGGCCCCTTTGCACTGACCTCTCTACTGTCCTCGGTCCTGTGGAGGGGGAAGAGGGAGTCCGTACCCCCCCCCCCTCTCCCCACCCCCCCAACACGTCCTCCTCATGTCCATATTTGGCGTTTCCGCCCGCTGCTCGATTTCAGCGGAAAGCCAGTGGTGCGTAGGCGCCGCTTCCTGTTTCCATATTTAGCTCCGCAGTGCCGTCATCGTTCGACGCCCATATATGGTCATGGAGCCACGCGGCGCGTCACGCTTCCGCTGCCCTTATACGGGGAACATGCAGCTGTTTAATGGAGCTTTGCTCTCAAGCTGCCGCACCGCTGCACACAACTCACAGCGGCCTGTGCGCACGCAGCCCCGCGCACGTGATCACTGATTCACTGTGAGCGCTTTTGCACGTCACCGTGTGCAGAACGAGCAGGACTCGGAAAACCAGTGGCTTCCTCTGCAAAAACTGCAGACCAGATGCGGCCAATCCAATATAATATTAATGCATTTGCCTGGTGCTGTTGTATTTACTACAATTCCAAAAAGTTGGGACAGTATATGAAATGCAGATTAAGCCAGAGAGCAGTGGTTTATAAATCTGCTGTGACCTGTTTTTAAATGTTTTACCATATCAACTTTTTTTTTTTTCAAAATATACACTCATTGAAATTGATACTTGCAACATATTCCAAAAAAAAAGTTGTGACAAGGGCAAGTTAACACTAGGAACGCTGTAGGGAAAAACAAACAGGTGATAAATAGTGGTAAAAAGAAGCATCTAGGAAAGGCGGAGTCCTCAATAAGGACAAATCGGGCCTTGCCACGTCGACAAAAATGCATCGGGGATAATCTGACAGTTTAAGAGCAACGTTCCTCAATGAGTGATTACATTTTATGTATTTCAAAAGATGCAGGAAATCTGCAAAAGTCTCTGCACAAAGGGTGAGAAAACTACAACAGTGACCTTTGAACCCTCACAGCACTGCATTAAAAACTGGCATTGTTCTGCAATAGGTGTCACTGCTTGAGCTCAGGAAAACTTTGACAAACCATTCCCAATAAATAGTGTTGACTGCTGCACCCACGAATGCACATTAAGACTTTGCTATGCTCAGCGGAAGCAAAACATCAACAACATTCAGAAACGCTGCCGTCTTCTCTGGGCTCAAGCTTCTGCAATGCACAGTGTGAACGTGTGATGGTTGGTATAGTGTAGTAATATCGGTGCACTCCGCACAGCAGATTGGGGTTCGAACTTTACCACCTGGGCAAGCCACCTTATTATACTTGTCCTTGGGCAAAACTCCTAACACTACACTTGCCTACCTCTGTAACATGACCATCCAGATTGTTACCAGTATAAAGTTTAAAGGCTTGAGTCTGGCATTGGGAGAATTAATAGGTAACATCTACGTGTACTTCTGTGAGGGCACCATTAATATTGTTCAAAATGTGACGGGCCTGTTTCAAAGGTAAGAGCTGATGCTAAAATTACACATAACCAAAGGAGGAGTTTGGAGAAGAAAACTCTGAGCGATACTTCATTCCACTGGAGCTTGAAGGAAAAGGAAAAAGAATGGACCTGGAGGCATTATGACTCCTTGAGCAGTGAAACAAAAAGTGAGCTGAGCTGAGCGGGAAGAATATTGATCCACAAATTGTCTTTTTATTTTTATTGATGGAATACTCCAGCTTTTTTCTGTTGTATCTCTAGTGTGTGGTCAACCATGGACAATCGTTCCAAAAGGATATCTGTTGACTCACAATAAAAACCAATAGACCACTGCTTCATTGTGTTTACACTACAGAGGAATGCGCCAAGATTATTGTCCATGGTCATCGATTGTACGCTCCAGACAGAGATGAGGCTAAAGGACACTGGAATATTCCTTTAAGCAGTTCTCTGAGCAGTTTTAGTGATATTTCACAAACCAAGGTTTAACCAGATAGCTTAAGCCCAAAGTCAAGCTTGTCCAACAAGAGCAAATTCAGGGCAGTTCCTACTTTGGGCTTAAATTACAGGGTCAACTAAACAAAAGTGAGACATTTTTTGGTAGATGCCCCAGAAATTTGAGTCACACACCTAAAATGATGCCAGTCCAATGAAAACAAATGTTGAATAATAAGCCACTGTCTCTATCGAAGAGCAGTACATCATGATTATATGTTCCACTGTACATGATGTCCCACTTCTGCTGAACTCCCTGTACAGCGTCCCGAGATAACCCTGCATCCAAATACACCAAAACTTCCTGCTTCTTCTCGGATCAGCTCCTCTCCTTTGTGCTCCTGATGTTAATTTCTGAGACACTCTCTCGTCAACTGTCCCGTTACCAGAGAAGATGAGATAAACTGCTCCCAACACCTGTCAAACACTGGAATTAATCCACAGAGAGTAGCTACAGCTGAGGGTCTTCAAAGACAGGCTGAGGTAAGCACTTAAATTAACATTAATCACTTCAATGAATGTTAATCAGTTAATTACAACCCACACGAGTCATAATTCTCTGAGCACTTAAATTCATCTCAAATTTACACACACACACACACACACACACACACACACACTCCACTCACCTAGTACTTTTTTAGCAACACATGTACACTTACATATTCAAGCAATTATCTAATCAGCCAATCATATTGCAGCAGTGCATAAAATCATGCAGATACGGATGAGCAGCTTCAGGTAATGCGGACATCAACCATCAGAATGGGGAACAGATGTGATCTGAGTGATTTTGACCGTGGCATGATTGTTTGAAGGCCACAGACTAGTTGACTGGTGAGGACAGCAGAAGCCATCATGGGCAATAAACTACCAGTCCCGCTGCCTCAGGAAAATCAGAAAAATCCGGTCAGACAGCTTCACACAGCGCACAGCCTATTCACCATCCTGCCACCAGGCAGGAGATTCCGCAACATCCAGGCTAGAACAACCTGGTTAATGAACTTTCTGTCCACAAGCTGTGAAGCTGTGGGTTCTTCCCCAGTTACCACTTCACTCAGTCCCTCTGCCAGTATTATTATCATCATCATCATCATCATCATCATCATCATCATCATTATTCTTATCATCTCTGCTATGGACTATAACACCTTAACACTAAGCCACTTTAAAGAACAATAACACCGTGTCACTTAAGTCAATTTAAAATGGATATTGTCTCTGTATTTTGAGTCTATTTAATATATTTCAGTTTGTTCTTTATCTTTTACTTTTTTTACTTCCTGTAGAGGGATTATCTCAGCCTCACCACAAGCATTTCAATGCATAAATGTCCTGACATGTTGTGCAAATAACATCCTCGAAACGTGAGCATTGTTGCTGACCATGTGCATCCCTTCATGGTCACAGTTTACCATCAACTAATGGGTACTTACAGCATGATAATGCGAGTTCATTGTGCTTCAGTGGCCTTCCCAGTCACCGAACCTGAATCCAATAGAACATGTTTAGGATGTGCCGGAGCAGGAGTGTTCCTGAAAACGCACCTGAACATGAATTGCATGAGGTGTTGACAAGGACTAGAATCTCAAAGGAATGTTTCCAACATCCTGTGGAATCCATGCCATGAAGAACTGAGGCTGTTTTGAGAGCAAAGGAGTCCATACTGGGTATTAGTATAGCATTCCTAATAAAGTACGTGGTGAGTGTACATTCATACGCGCATAGTATTGCTGTTGTGTATCACCAAAAAAAAAAAAAAAAAAAAAAACTTTGGAAGGGAAAAAATTTTTTTTTTAGCTTTGAATGTAAATTGAATGTAACAAGATTGTGTTCCAAGTTCATTTGGACCAATTCTATTGAAAGAATGACACAATCCAAGTGGCCCTGACCACTGGAGAACAGGGTTAAAAGGGAGTTAAAGTATATAGAGCAAAAGATGGACTACAGTCTGTAGAACTACAAAGTGGTCCTGTATAGTAAGTAGAGTAGATGAAATGAACAAAGAGAGTAGAAACGAAGTGGCCAGTCAGGGGTGTGTGCGTGTATGCATGTATACACACACGTCTTAGGAAATTATTAGGTATGTTTAAAACTACATCAGCTGTATTTTGACCAAAACATTAAACCATATAAACATATATACAGTACAACATAACAAGGATGACCTGATTAAAGTCAATGTTGTTTAGAAAGAGTACAGTTAGAAGAACTCAGGCTGGGTTCCTGACTTCTCGCCACATGGATCTGTTCAACTCCATCAGCAGCACCTGATTTGATTTAATGAAGGACTGTTTAGACAAACTAGCTAGACTTCCTGGAGGAGAGCTTTGGGCTATGGTTAAACTAACTCTCTCGCTGAAAGGCCTGCTGCCTCCACACAGCTCAGCCCTTCGAGTACAGCACTCAGAAGCAGAAGCAGAAGCAGTGGGGTTGGCATTTCCTGCAGATGGGAAGTGATCTCGTGTCTGTAGGCATTCAGCAAGAGGAAGTGGGCCTGATCGCTTTAGGCCATAAACTCAGAACCGTGTGAAAGTGGTTGACTAGCAGCTGCCGGGAAAGAAGAAGATGAAAAAAATCTCAATGCTGAGAAAAAACGACTTCTCTCTGCAGTTTTCCACTGCGAGCACTGTGGATGAACCATTAGTGCGTGTTTAACGTTCACTACTTTCGGTTTCAGTGTAAAGAAATCTGAGAAAAAGTGTACAGATGACCAGAAGTGGACAAAGTATAATGATCCTGTACGTGAACGACATACATTTGGAAAAACATTATTTTATTAACTGTAAAAGTCTCCAGCTGTTCTACACTCAAAAGATGTTTAACGGTTCTTTAGGCAACCATGAGTTCAATATATGATCATTTTATTGCTTTGCATGGTGAAATGGTTCTTTAGACTGATGGAGAATGTGTATGTGGTTCCACATAGAACCTTTTCGAAAACTGCTCTATATAGCACCAAAAGTTCTTCTATTGTCACCATGTCAAGGCTGTAACAAACAGAACGCTAGATAGAAGCATATACAACACATTCTCCATCAATCTGAAGAACCAATTCATCAAGCAAAGAGCCACCAAGTATGAAACGATTCTATATAAAACAACTAACTTTCTAGGCCATTAAAATACAAGGTACTCATCTTTCTGGAGATAATCAGACAAACCGCACTTAAAGCTTTCATCTCTGAGAGAGAGGAGAAAATCAAGCTGGTTCAGATCTGAAAACATCCACAGGTGTTTGTCCATCCTTCCATCATTCCAGCGCTGTGGGCCTGAAAGGATGTGTAGCTGATCAAGAAGAACCTCACTGAGAAAAGGAGATGGACACACCAAAGAAGCTGGATGATGGACGGACCACCCCAGAATGTGTTTACTTCAGAAAATCATCAACCAGCTTCTAAGACGGAACTTTGGAGGCGTGTCTGCAGGTTCTTCGAGTCTCCTGAGAAGAACGGAAGCTGTAATGAAGGTAAAGAGTCACACAATAAATACAGAACAATCTGATATTTAATTGTTGATGCTTTTTTAGATCAGAGATCTTCATCGTTTGAAGACGGCAGCCCTTCCATGTGTGATGGACCAACAGAATGTAAAATCTGTTTTGCATTAAAGCTTAAGAATGTTTTTGCCTGTAACGTAACTATTTTTTTTTCTGCTTCTTTGAACGAATAATTGTACTTAATTGCCATTTTGACTGGAGGGTGGTCCCGAACTTCACACCATTAACTAAAAAAGTGCTTTTACTTTGAACCGTGAATACATTCGAAACCACTTTTGCAGCTGGAAAAAGTAAAAGCCCTCTGGCTACATTTCCACTTGAATTGAAGTTACATTGTAGCAAAGCTATTTCTACTTTCACCCAAGTGCAGTCGTCGCGTATTTTGTCCAAAGCCAGACAGAATAATATAAAAATCAGTGAAATGAGAAAACCAATAATGAGTCAAAGTGGACGCGAAAAGCTTTTTGTTACAAACCTTTTTATTAAGATATCCAGATGTACTCTTTTGACTTTCTTTCTTTCTTTTTTCTTTACAGTAGTTAATGTGCAATTACATTTTGATAATATTGGGTCACAGTTAGGGATTCACAAAGTTATTGGCACTCTGAACACAGACTGAATGGAGTGGACTGGATGGGCACTGGCATAACAATGTCACTGCATGAGCACGGCTAGGGCGACTGGGGCGGGGTGGGGGGCAGGGGATTAGGGGGGTGGGCTGGACACACATACGCACACACCCTCGCACGCACGCACACACACACACACACCGCTGCGCTGGACTCGAGAAGCAGCTTCTGGATTACAACTCATGCTGTGAGTGCACAACTAGAACAATCAAATTTCCATTAGTGCTTCTATATAATATACAGTATATATCTTTGTATATTGTATAGGTATATAGTCATACAAAGTGAAGAGCGGGGTTCGTGGTGGACCCCCGCAGCTCACACGAAAAAACGCTGGAAAGAAAAAAAAATCCGCAGGAGTTCACACCCGCTTCTGGTTTCGTGTGGTTTTAAAGTGAACTCCTCTGATTCCCCACCCCATAAAACTGTATTCTGCGTTATATAACAGGTATTTCTGTTTACTGTGTTACTGTATCTGTACATATAGTTATTGTCCATAATTTTTTCATCATTTTTCTGACTTTTTTTTTTTCCTGTTTTTTTTTTTTGTTGTTTTTTGTTTTTTTACAAAACGTCAGCAAATTAGGGTGCCACGCTGAGGGAAACAGGTTGAAGGCAGGATGTTTGTTGGGGTCTGAGGGGAATAGAAGAGGTAAATCATTACAGGCATTCAGAGAGAGAAGAGAGGAGTCTGTGTGAGTATTCAGACTGAAAAGTACTGAGAAATCCAACAGTGCTGAAAATCCATCGTCAGACACCACTCCGTCCTCTCTCGCGTGCCCTCAGTCACTGTTTCTGAATAAATCTGCAGTGCGCAGCACCCCAAACAGGCCCTGCACCACCTTTCAAAAGTGTGGAATCATTGCTTAACAATATAAAACCAATTTGGCTGCACATAAAACCGTCTTCAAAATCACTAGAAATGAAAGAGAAACTGTGTCCAGAGCGACGAACTGAGCTGGAGATGATTCTAAAAAAGCTGTAGAGCAGCAAGAACGAAGTTCAGATGAGGTGAACATCCAGAACGAACGGCAGAATGAAGCGAACATCCTTGGATTTCGAAAGCGGAGACCAAATCTAGAGGTGGTCTCGCAGGGCCAGATGTGATCTCGTAAGGAGAATGTCTGGCGGGATATTTTGGGCTAAATATGGGTGCATATAACAGACTTATGGGCGTGAAATCTAATCCAGAAGCTTGTGAAGGCAGAGCTCACAGTAGGGGGCGATGGTGCGCTCGTCAACTTTGTCCATCATCAGCATATGGAGGTATAGTATAGCATAAGATAGTATGGCTGAGGCATCCACCCCCCCAAAAAAGTCCAATTAAGCATGGATTACATGCAGTAAAACTTTGCCATCCAAAAAAAAAAAAAAAAAAAAATCCTGCTAAAATATATATTTTCCATTTTTATTTTTCTACAGAAAAATCTTCATTAGTGGCAAATTTTGTCGCAATCAGACTCAAAATATTAACAAACTGTTCCAAGTTCTCATTATAAGATCACATCTGGCCCACAAGACCAATTTAGCAGCAAATATCTCTAAAAATGTAGTTAAATTTCTCATTTAATACCTCATTGTTTCCAAAAAATACTTGGACCATTGCAACTTTTGGTGATTCGTTTATAGGCCTGATATGTCCAACTACACTATATATGGCATTTCATCTTATATACAAACTACCACTATGATTCCAGACTGTTGAGCGGCGGTTGCTGTTGAGGGGAAGTCGCAGAAATACAAACGCGTAAACTGTCACACTCTCGTCCCACACACACACACTCACACTGTGGAGTCCGCCGTCTGTCCGGCCTCCGCGCTCAGTGAAACAGAACTGATCCAAGGTGCCGTGGTGCGGGTCCGCAGAAGCGCGGACCCCAAAGAAGGTGCTTTTCTTGGGCACAAAGGTCAGGCAGACGGTCAGAGCGATATGTTACAGTCTGTTTCTCTCAGTACATCTCTGGTCCCTTCTTTCATACAAAACAAAAGAAAAAAACAAACTTTTTTTTAGACAACTTTACAAACGAAACATCAGGCATCAGGTTTTTTTTCTTTCTCCTAAAATAACGTAAACAAGAGTAAAATGATGTTTCCTCTGCTGTATAATCGCTAGATGAAGGCCGTCTATAGGCTACGTTCACATTACAAGCTTAAAGTGGCACAAATCTGATTTATTGCCCCCGTCTTTTCCTCAACGAAAACAGATCTGAATATATTCCGCTGCGGTCATCATCCAGTGTGGGCAGCAGGTCAGCAGCGGCTTTAACTTGATAAAATCTGCACATGCAGGTCCTTCCAGGCTGACTCATATGGGTCATTAACCGGCAAGGCAGAGGAGATCGGATCTAAGCCAGAAGAAAACCGAAACAAGCGCTCCTTACAGTAAGGCTTGGAATGTGAACGCAGCCACAGAGCCTGAATTTCAGTCTCAGGAGGACTCAACAAAGAAAGGCTACAACAGCCCGTTTAGGTGTGGCGCCATCTGGTGTCCACTACAGGTAGTGCATGTAGGCTGCAGTAGCGTCTCATACACAGCAGGTGGCATCGAGAGGCGCTATGCATGCAGCATATGTGATCTGTGCCATCAAAATGGAGGACGCAGGGAGAAAAGAAAAGAAAAAAAAAAAAAAAAACTGGCACCATCGCTGTCGAGTCAGGCGGCGAGACTCAGACTGAAAATGGCTCCCTACTCCCCATGTAGTGCACTATGTAGGCCACGAAATAAAGGCTTCTGTACCCAAATACTGCATCATATATCCGACACAGAGCCGTCTGGGATTCAGCCATAGGCTGTACACCTCCCTAAACACATGTGGTGATGTTTTTCCACAGCTGACAAGGTCTAGTTCAATGTAAGGAGGGCTGGGATGCATCAGCAGGCAGCCCATAAAAAAAACGGAATATACTGTAAATACACGACAGTAATTCATTCATATTTTATGAAACACTGAAAACATTAACGGCGTAACGATTTTAATACAGTACCGATCAAACTGTCCAAACGAGACCTGTAGCGTCTTTACTGTCTTTCATGGAATCTGCTGTTTATAATCAAAACCAGGGTGCAGCCCATCAGACTAAAGCGGCTGGGAGGGGGGGGGGGGGCTTATGCTATTGCCACACCTAATGAGGCAGGCGTTCAATAACTTATCTGAGCCAAATGATCAAAACACACTAAATATCAGAAACCGAATACCGCCAGGTTCATAGTGAACCTGAAAATGAGTATCGTTACACCCCTAGGCGATTTATTCCGAGATATTTCTCGTTTTATAAGGGGCGCATTCTCCAACATCACGTAAACACAGCCGGTCAAGCAGCCAAACAACGTCGCAAGTGAACAGTAAATATCAATAATTCCAAAAGCAACAGCAGCGGGGCTTCTGTCTGGCTTACAATATCACTGGTCCATCCCAGTGGGTTCCTCGGTCCTGCTCATGTGGTATTTATGATTCTTCAAACGCACAACTCGCTGCTGTCGGAACAAAACCTTCCGCTTTTGCCGTGTTGCAGTTTTGGACTATCTAAAATGGCCTGTAATTCTTTATACTGTATGTAAATTTCATAATGAATGGACCAAAATGAAAAGCTCAAAATGACCTGGAACAAACGTTTGGTTCCATTGACTTGCATTAAAAGCAAAGGTTTTTCCCTTCTCCTTTAAAAGTCACCATTTGAGATGCGAGGTTTTTTAGTTGAATTGGCAACGTTGCATCTGAATTAGGGCTGAACGTCGTGACAAAAAAGTAACTTCATTTTCATCTTTTTTTTTTGTAACTCAATGTACAAAAGTTATTAAACAAATTAATAAATAAACCCATGCCATAATGAGCTGATAATCAGCTACCTTGTTTTTACGAAGTCTATACAGTCACTATTCACTGGCTGTTGCTTACAGGTTCTCTAGAATTGGTCTAAATCTGTTTTTAGGTTCCATAGAGTTGTTCAGAGTTCTAGAGGTACTGACCACGTCCATCATATTGTCAGAAAAGAGTATCATAATAAAAATAATGATAATAATAACAGTCATAGCGCCCACCCACAGTTCAACGACTTACGTAGTGCACCAAGTAGGGAACAGGGAGCTATTTAGGGATTCAGCCTTGCAATCAAGGCCATACAGTCATCCTGACTAGGCCAAGGCACCAGCACCCCCAACAGGTCTGCATCTAAACAGCACCGATCATAGCACCAGGATATGCCTATTATCCCCCACCATACCAGCACTGTAATCAATACAAACGAACGGAAAAAACAGTATTGTATCAGTCATACAGCTCTATATTGTATCCTTTTTCCTATTCTTACAAAAAGACTTGGCAAGTCAACTCATTTGCCTTGAAATTAGTAGTATTTAAGATCAATACAGTACGCATATGATTATTTTTCATTAAGATAAAAAAAGAAAAAAAAATGAAATGGATGTGTGCTATTCTACGTGACTTTTCGTTTATAAAAAGAGAGATATTGATTTGGATGCTTTTCATGTCGTACATTTCTGCTCTCAGGTCTAAGATACGGTTATCGATCCTAAAGTAGCCAAAGCTATCCTAACGGGAGACTTGCGTCCTCTACGAAACGTCCCGCTAATAGCTGGAAGCGCAAACTTGGTTATGCAAATGAAGAAAAGGCTAAAATAATACAACAAAACCAGAAAAGAAAAAAGGTGAAATATCTACTGTAAGTCACTGCGTGAAGTGACAAACGTCCTAAAATAATAATAATAATAAAAAAAGGTCACAAATGCGGTAAAAATCTGTTCAACAGTCTCATCGATATTTACATCGTAAGTCAGCGCGCCGGGACAGCAGCGGGGGTGCAGCCCGCTCCGCTCCAAACGCCGCCACACATACACACATCCACCGGTTTATTCCAAAAACAAGGAAAAGAAAAACCACCAACCGATTCTCTACAAAAGAAAAGGTGCACGATCCATAACTCTCCTCTACAAAATAGGTGCAAAAAGCACTAGTTCAGTCTACGAAAAAAAGGTGCAAAAAGCTCCGTTTACCTCTATAGGAAAGCTGCAGACAGCTGCCGAGCCCCAGGAGATCCCACACACACACACACACACACACACTCCAACATTCCTATACGCATGCAAACATTTTAACACTTCCGGTCAAATTACATGTCTTGCTGACTTCAGTGCACAATTTCAATTTCTTTTTATACGCCAAGTTCAAAATATTTGGGGGAAAAAAAAAAAAAAAAAAAAACAAAAGATGTGCCATAACTTTTGCACAAGCCACATTTAGCTTTCTTTCCCCTGCAATATGTTCATTTCAACAAATATACAGCAACCCTGCTTTAAAACGTGCTGAAGAGCGTTCTCTGTGGACAAGGGGTGCCTAAACTTTTGCCTACGACTGGACGAGGTTTGTGTTCCTCGGACATTAAAAATCTCCCGTTAACATTCATTCAGCATCATTCGTGATGCTGAGAGCACAGGAAGTGCAGCATGTGCTGAATCTTAGATGGATTTCTGCAAATGTTTAATAAATCAAAGCACGAATCATCAGCGTCGTTACGGAGGATCATTAGGGATGTTAATCTGGCAAATGATTTGGACCAATAACCTACTGTCATTAGTCAATTAGCAGTTAACTGGCAGCTTAAAACCACGAAATATAAAACATAGATCTGGTTCTGAAAGCCGATTGGCTGAGCCACATTTGAAGCCGTTGTTAAATGCTTCATATATGCACACTTACAAGCGCACACCATCAACCACATACTGAATTAATGCACTGAGATATGGAGCTTGGAACGTAGCACTGAATGGTGGAACCTGGCATCAGCACCTGAAGCTGTATCAATACCCTACGAATACATTATTCAGTCAGAAATTAAAGCCCTGGCAAAATGCCTGGACTATAAAAGGAGAGCTATTTGAAGTTATACATCGCTGCTGTCTGAAGAAAACCTTTTGTCGTTTTTCAGTTTGACATAATTTGAAAATGCCTTTTGTCCTTTACATTGTATGTAAATTCCATGAAGAATGGACCAAAAGAAATGGCCCAAAATCAGAAAAAAGTCTGGTTCCATTAATTTGCATTAAAAGTAAGCTAGTTTTTCCCCTTCTCCTATGAAGTTACCATTTTGGAGATACAAGATTTTCTTCTGACAACTCTATAAATTTTGCACTCCTGTGTGCGATTTCTTCGTCGTCCATCACTCCTTCTCTTGGAGAACGTGAACCATACAGTCGTCCATCTTATCGCTTGCAGTTGCTTTTGATATGGTACCTCATTGTACTTGTTGGCCACATCACTGCTGCAGTCCGTTCAAACACGCTCCACTATTTTAAGCTGTGTCCATCAGGTTTTATTAGGCTTATGTAGCCTAGTAAAGTGTTCAGCGCTGAAGTTGTGGCCAAACGGGTAGTGGGATACAATCAGGAGCCGAGTCCAGCACAGACTCATCATACGCTGCCTGTCAAAAGCTGGACACCTTGCCTTGTTTTGAAACATGAATTTCCCTACAATGACTTTTTAATTGGGGGGGGTTGGTCTGAATAAAGCTGCTGGGGGCTTATTTAGCTTCATGTTCCTTCCCATCCTAATGGTATGGAAGAGGTTTGGTCTGGAAATTCTTTTCCGAACTACAGTTAAACGTACATACGGAAACTCTTAAGGCCTAAAGGTGCTTTAAACACGTGAACGGCTCGAGTTCTGACGGGTGCTAGATTCTCACAACGAATGGATAAAATGGGTGGGCTTTGGCTTCACGCCCAAGGTAGAACTGTTGGCTTTTTTCCCCTTCAGTTTTACAGTTTACTGAACGGAAAAATAGTGAGATCAGATCAGCTTTGCAGCAAATGTTAAGTAACTGCAAACAGAGATGCTCATGTTGAGAAGCCAAGTTTTGACAGATGTGAAAATGGCGAAGTGATTGAGTATAAAGCAATTAAACAAATAAAACCAGAGTGAGCCTTGTGATAAAACTGCAGCCATACTCTAATTGTAATGGAAATTTCAGCACGCAGTGGTATGCAAAGCGTCATGGGTTTTAGTAAAGGGTGGAAAAAGGCTTTAGCTAGAAGTACAGCTTCCAAAAAGCCCGACCCATACACTGCTTAACTCACCCTCGCACACACTTAAACTCACTCCCTCCCTCTCACACATACACACGGGAAACAAACACACCTTCAGTCTTAATCAAAGCATCACCCACATACGAGCACACAGAGCCAACTATGTGCAAGGAATGTACACAGATGGTTTCACACACAGACATGCCTACTGAAGCATGCACACACTCACAATACACACACACACACACACACACACAGCTGCCCAAACAGGGGCATACACAGACAGGCTCAATCACACTCCACTGGCCCTCTCTCTCGCACTCCCTCTCACTCTCCTGGGACTCGAGCGCTGAAAACCATCCCCCCACACTCACAGGCCCTGTCTTTCAGACAGTAAGGTGACCATAACAATAGGAAGCACAACTCGGTCCCTCCCCCCCAAAGGCCATGTGTATATATACCGTACATTGACAAATGTCAGAGACCACCCTTTTATTTAACTTCCAGTCCGAACTTCCACGGCCGAAGCAGAAAACTGAAATATACAAGCACATCTTGCAGTTTCCAAAGAAACCTGAAATGTTTCCACACCTCTAAAGTTCAGTTTCAGAAGTTGGCTGCATTTCCTGCCTCTCAGGATCCAATTAATCCCAAACACATTCAATGATGCTGAGGTCTGGACCAAAGCATGCGAGCGGAGTGGAGTGCCAGACATTTCCACCCCTCGCTCAAAGTGTATCTGTAACCACTCCACTCCAGGTTTTCTATTCCTGCTCCTTGCTCACACGTCAAAGAAATCCCACTCCATATGGTCCATTCTGATGTTTATTTTACCTGTTAACTCAGGGGTGCCCAATCCTGGTCCAGATCTGCCACCCTGCAGAGTTAAGCTCTAACCCTGATCTATCACACCTGATCCAGGTGCTGAAGGCCTTCAAGGAGGATCTGAAGCCTAGAACCAGGTGTGTGGGACAGGAACTCTGCAGAGTGGTAGATGCCAAGGACCAGGATTGGGCACCCCGGTCTTAAATGTACGGACAAGACTTTATTTATAATATAACTTGTGGCTGAACAAAAATCCAGTTCTTTATCACTCTGGCGGTAAAAGAGATGAGGCTAACTCGAATGTCTGTACAACTTTGTGAGCTTTGAGACCGGTACGTAGGTCTGCTGACAGCTCCAGAGTGCAGACGCTGTGTAAGAATGGTCAGGTGAGCTGTGGAGTCACTGCTACGTCACTCATGTCCTGCAGAATAAAAATGGGACTGTCCAGCTCTCGGGATGGAGCGATACTGGAGCGATCTGAGCGAACACCGACATTCTGACTTTCCCTCCACTCCAACTCCGTTTGATAAGTCTTGACCTCAGCAGCGTGCCTGGGGCTGTTCCCTCGCTGTAGACTTCATTCTCGTGTCCAGTTTCCTTTTCTCAGCCTTGACAGCTACACATCCTTTCAGACCCACAGCACCGAGTTGTCTTCAGCGGAAATATGGCTGTGAATTCAGATCTGAAGAAGCTTGATTTCCTCCTCTCTCTTTAAGATGAAAGCTTTAAGCATCTGGACAGTTTTGATGGTCTATCAGCTCTTGCAGGGCTGTTCGGAGTCCCATTTTCTCTGTTTTCTCTATAAATCGTTTTCTTTCTGGAAACTCCTGTTTTTCCCCTTTGACTTCTTCCTTCTTTATGCAAGTGGATTATCTTCTGTCCAATCTCCTCAGAATTCTCTATAACTTCTACTTAGCGGCCATTCGGACTGGAAACGAATAAACAAATGGTGCTCTCTGACTTTTGGACAGTACGGTATGAACGTGTGTCTGCATGCACCGGGGGAGAGCAGCCCGAACCAGCTCAGGGCCATTACAGGGTCACAGACCAGTACAAAACCATCGCATTCACTCGCACAGACCACGCTCCACAACGAGCTGATCCAGAATCAGGGAATGTAACTCAGTCTCATTAAAGTGATAATTTGGCGAAATTTACAGTTTCCCTCTTTATCCTAAATGTAGTCAATCAGACATGCTGGATGTTTTAAGTTTAGCTACGAGGCTGATGTATCTAACAGGCAATGGAAGCGTATAGGAACATAACGAAGTCCTACACCATCTGCCAGCTGTGGTCAGCTGAAGAGAATTACCAACAATTGACTGCTGGACCCACAGCTTGGTTCTGACACCACATTATGGGATGATGGGTTGTGACATCAGACCATTTTTTAAACGGTAAACGATCATAATCGTGGTCTCTTATGCCAAGTAATCATTTTGACTGATAAAATATCAAATATATGACATACAGCCAAACTCGTGCAGCACCTCCATTGTTAAACTACATCTTATACAGAAACAGCAGAGGGCGATATGACCCCTCTCCTTCCCTACCAATTAGCATTGGGCTAATAATGTCGTAAATGACTGTTTATAGCAAACAGTGTGTCACACAGTGAAGAGAAACCACAGAGCAAGCCAGTGGTGCGATTCAGGTGGGCAGTTTGCAGGACGCCAACAGCTTTATTAGCCGATTTGGCTTTGGCTGACTGACTACATTTGGGCTAAGTGGGGGAGGAAAAAAAAATCTGTACATTTGATTTTTCACCAAAATTATCTCTGGATCCAAAACAGCCGCCCGGGAATTTTAAGTACCAACACACTGTTACAGTTACAATGGCACCGATCCGCGTACAAAACCAAGATACAAATAAGTGGTGCAACAAGAAAGATTTAAAGGCCAATTGAATTTAAACAGCGTCGACTTACAGACCGGACTAGAAGAGCATTCTCTCACAGCCGGTCAGGTACAAGCTAAGCACCAACCTTTTTTTCTTTTTTTTTTTTCCTTTTTTAAGATATCAGTATGCAAAAATATTCTCTCTCTCTCTCTCTCGCTCTCTCTCAATACCGTTTTACATTTCCATAGCTAAGATGTCTCTTAAACGCTTAGGTTTAAAAAAAAAAAAAAAAAAAAAAAATTGAGGAAAGAAAATCCACACGAAAAGAGATTTTAAACAATCCCTCTCTTTCTCATTGTGCACACGCTAAAGGTGCAAGTAGATAAATATATTTTTAAAATATGACTAAGTCTTTCTGTCCCCCTTTTCTTTACAGTCTTAAAAATCTTACATCTCTGGATCCACGTCTCACACGCAGAGAAACAAGGGAGAAAAAACAAAAGGCAAAAAAAAAAAAAAAAAAAACCTTAAAACGGACAATATTCTTTGTTTTTTCCTCCTCCTTCTGGTCAAAATGCCAGATTGTTTAAGGAAGAAGAAAAGGAGTAAAGGAGGGAATTCAATTCTTTCTAATTTTGGAGAAAGAGTGAGCCGCCCACACCTTTCTCTTTCTCTCTGTGCTATCCCTCCGTTCCTCTACATTGCTACAGTGGCTACGACTCTCGCAACTCTCTCTGTCTCGCTCTCTCGGGCCAAAATACAATCTCGCACAGCCAAGCGCTGCTGACGTTTACATTCAAAAAAATCAGTACAGTGTGATCAGGGAGACTTCGAGACCTCCACCGCTCGAGAGTGAGTGTGCGTGTGTTTGAGAAAGATATGGAAAGAAAAAAAAAGTGGGAGGGGGAGGCCTTTTCATCATTCTGAATTAATACAAAAATCTGAACAGGATTCATGATATACATATTTGCAAAGCATGGAGGCAGGGGGGGCTTCTGTGCAAAAAGATGGGTTATTTCGTAACAATAAACAATACAAAATAAAAAAGATCAAAAATAAAAGATTTAGAAGGAAAATGCACCCCTGTCTCACTCCTCCGTTATCCGTACACTAACTCAAAGGTGCCCTTGAGATCCATTCATAATGGAACCAGGTAATCAATGCTTGCAGGAACATAGGGCTGCACGATATATTGTTTGTTAACGGTCATCACGATATCAGCCGTGTATCGCAATTGCAACGTGTAGCAGGTTTGTTAATTGTTATTGCAATATTGGCCTGATATCGCAGACCGCTATAGGCTAATGAGCGCTTTAACCAATCACACGGCAGCCTCCAGACCAAAATCAACCCCAGATGACTTTCTGGTGGAAAAAATTTATCATGTAACAGAATTTTGGTCAAAACAATGCAGGCTAGTCTATAATCTTACCACGTTTTTGATTGACCAACTGTAAGGCAAATCGCAGTCCTATCAATATAGCAATGTAATCGCAGTACTAATACTGTGTCCATATCATGCAGCCCTAGCCAGCTTTAGCTAAACTCTCTGGACTCCGGGTATGGAGTCAGGCACCCCTGGGGGGCGTTCACAAAGCAGGATTTCTCTATAAAGCTGGCTAACTTAAGCCCAAAGTGAGGACTGTCCAACAAAACTCTGCTCCCAAGTTACCTGGTTAAGAAAAATCCTACTTTGTGATCACTCCTCTGACCATCTAGCATCTTCTAATCTTCAGACAGAGTCAAACCCCCGACCCCCCTCACCCCTCCACCTCCAGGCAGAAGCAGCGGAGTCCAGAGTCGCAGGCAGGGTGGCAGTAGGCAGGTTTTTGGGGCAGCAGAAGGAAAAGAGAGGGGGCAGGGGAGGTGTTTCCTTTTTCACTTTTTTGCCATTTCTTCCTCCTCTCCAATCACTGGAACAAAGCACCGCCATCTCCGCCCACACCCTGCAGTGACTCGCCGGTAGAGCCGCCCGTCTCCGAAGCCCCACCCTCCAGGTCGGCGGGCTCGAAGCCCGGCTCGGCCCCCAGCGCGTCAGCCTCCATCTTGATGCTGTCTGGCAGGAAGTTGGCGTAGGCGTCGCTCTCGGCCATCAGCAACTTCAGCTTAGGGATCCAGCTTTTCCGCACCACGCGCCGGGCGTTGGTGCACATGTCCGCCGCAATCGCGTTCATTTCGCTCTCCTTGAAGCTGGTCGCAAAGTTCTGGCAGTAAACTGACGACAGAAAAGAGAAAACTTCTCATTAAGCTCAAACACATCAAAACAGGCGCAGTTACAATACTTTGTTTAGATGGAAACTTTAAAAATTACCCCTTTTTACCTTTGTAAGGTCCCCGGCCAAGGGAAACCCCCCTGAATTCTGCATAATTAAACGGTTAAGATGTAAACAAAGTCATTCAGGGCGGTTTGATGGGAAATGTGCTGTTCTAGGGAAAAAGTGGGGGTGATGGGAACCAGACGTCTGAAGAGTTTAACGCCTTTAAAATCTTCCTCACAGAGTTATTATACAAAATGGTTTTGGATTCACATCTGAAGTAAAAAAAAAAATAAAAAAAAAGGACTCTTCTGAGGTTTTGGGCAAGAATCCATTCAAGGGAAAACAGCCCATAAAAGAAAACATCCTTTCTCAGATGTACCACTATTTCTCCATAACAGCATTGCATTAAAAAAAAGTGTAGGTTCACTGGATGTTTAGGAGAGTAAATAAAATGTCTATATATTTGTGTTGTAGACATTGTGACCCCTGGTTCCTATCACCACTGTAAAGAAGTCAGAGTCTACAATTATAATGAACCATCTCACTTCAAACCACACTGAAGGTTTACATCTCAATAAAGCATTCTGTTATTAAGCCTCCAAGACGTCTTCAAATTTATGATTGGGTCACCCTATACCAGACAGCTGGGAGAAATATTATAACAATAACATGTTCCACTTCCCTACACCCATCTATCACTGAGAGAAAAAGCTCTGCTAGCTCAGAGACCCTCCCTGACAGCCACAAATACATCACAGTGCGTAAGGAAAATGTGTTATGATTTCCTATTTACACAGATTTTATGACAGAATATGCTAATTAAGAGAGCAAGTTACTAAAGAAACAGCTCAGTCAAAAATCTAATAGACTTTATTAGTATGTAGTCCAGGTCTGTCAAACTGGGGACCCTCTGGACCAAAGTGATGCGGAGATCAGCGTTCACCCCATCTACTGCTCTGAATTCAGTTCATGAAGGCCTTGATAATTAGCTGATGAGCGGAATTAGGTGTTTTTAATTAGGCTAGGTGCTAAAGCATGCTGTGTTTGGGCCTGCAGGTACTGGAGCCTGACACATATGATGCAGTCAGTCAGCCTGGATGGACAAAAAAAAAAAAAAAAAAACCCAGAAAAAAATTAAAATGATTACCACCATTGCTGTTTTCAGCTTTGGACGTACTGTTGTCCATTTTTATAGATATAAATACGCCATACAGTGACAGAAACCACATGAGATAGTCTATTAGAGATTACTTAACTTCTCTATACAGTTTGAGGCAAGTGTGTGATGACTTAGGCATCCAGTTTACACGACGCTAATTGTGTAGAAGCTTTCATTATTAAATGGAGACCAAAAACGCCAACTTGAGACTTTTCAGATCTTGGCTGATCAACTACATCTGAGGTAAACAGGCAAAACTGTTGATTTCTGTTAATCCTTAAACTAAAACGGGTTGATGAATCATGCATTCTGAAAGTGAAAGGTGATGTTTATCATTTAGACTTAACCGCATAGATAAGCCATTTCACCCATAGTGCAACAGTCTCTCTTAGAGAAACACCACAAGCACAGAGCTTCATGGCTCCATAAGCTACTTCAGTCTTTTCGCACGATCAGATTGTGCAAAAAAAGACAGATTCATCAGGATGTAGCTAATGCTCGACCACATTTATTTATAGATTGATCTCAATTCTCCTTTGGCTGTTGAAAAAAACTGACTCACTGTAGTGCAGCTGAATAGCTACCATAAATGGACATCAGGGGTCTGAAGACCACACCTGAAACTCCACCCTGCTAGCGAACATATCTATTACTTTTAACCCAGAACACCACCTCAGGTTTCAGTTTTCCTCCCTTCTTTACATTCAGTCCTCAGGACTCCATCGATCAAATGAAGGTGTGGTCAGCACTCACAGATCTTACATAGGGAAACGCATCGTACGGATGTTTTAATTTGGCATAATTAGCCTGAAATGTTGCCATGATTCAAGAAAACGGGCACTATCATTTCCATGAGTGCCTGCATGGTCAATACATTCTCGAGTGGTATAACACAATTTATTTTTGCATGCATAACCGAAATCTATCCTTACAGTCCAGGCGGGTCTACACTGAACTGGCCAGCTGTGATGACCTAAATGACAGGAACAGAATAAAACCACGGCCTGATAAACATAAATGAAGCAAAACTACACCACTGATATATAAATAAATGGGCTACACCCATTCCCAGTTACACTACAACCACTTTCAAGGCCAGGCTACACCCGTTTCTTATGCTATCCCCAATTCCATGGTTACGCAAGACCCACTTTCATGGCTATGCTACAACATTTTCCATGTCTACTCCATGCCCACTTTTTAAATGCTATTCCCACTGTCACGGTTACGCTGTACCCACTTACATAGTTAAGCTACACCCATTTTCACAGGTATGCTGTGCGTAAATGAAGTAAAACCAGGCCTGGAGTCTGAGACAACAGATCAGAGCTCAGAATGATCAGATCATCAGATCAGATCAGAACTACTCATGGCCTTTATCGATAATTATTGATCCCCAAGTGATCCCAGTTCCACTTTACAGCCAGTGTTTTGGCAGGCGTCTGATGGATAACTCACATTTGACTGCGTGCAGGACGCGGCTGTCCAGCGGCTTGCGGCTGGGGTCGTTAGTAGAGGAGCGGATGCCGGTACCACAGCTGTTGGCCAGAGTGCTCCTGCATGAAGCGAAAGAGAACAGGGTAGGTGAATAGCTGGACACATCGTTTGGTGAGTAGTTAAACACTCCAGGCTTTTCTTCACTACGTATGAAATGAAATTAAAGAGTACAAATACAACACAAATAGGCCCAAACCCCATTTCACTGGGTGTTTTGTTGAGATGGGGGGGTAGGGCGAAGCGTTAGGGCTACATGGTCCTCCAAATGGAGGTTTTTCAGACGCACATCCCAAACGAAGCGTGGCAAGACGGCTGTGCAACCAACAAATGTGAGTAATTTTCTCCGTTAAAAAAAAAAAAAAAAAGACGATTACTACAGCATGATCTTCGTTCAGTGTCGTTTCGATGTACTCTGGCTCTTCGTTTTATGATTGTTTCTTCATAACAAGCATATAAAAATCTAGTAATATGCTGATGTCTCTGTATCTAGCTAGCTAACTTTCCGGTTCCACCTTAACTAATCCAGCAGTTCTGATGCCTGAAGCATCAGGTCAGAATGTGACTGCTGACGCATTTAAGGTGAAAATTTGAGTTCAGTTCAATTCAACTCCGTCATTATACAATTCAGGGTAGTACAGTAAAACGAAACACTATCGGGCTACTTCTCCAGTGCAGTAATAAAAGATAAATAGCAATATTGCAAAGACAACAGACAGTAAAAGACAAGGCAAAATGTGCATAGTCAGTAGGTACAAGAATCGAATAGACAAAATGTGCATAGGCAAAGATTATAACAGGTATATTGGACGTATAGACAGTATGTGCATAGTCAGATATTCAAGTGTATCAGATTATAACAAGAATCTGGTGAAGCTTCGTATCACCAAAGAATTCGGGATGCGATAACAAATTATTCCATTCTCCCTCTTTGAAGGCCTGTGGTTCCCTAAATGTCACTAAAGCCCAGCAGTGAGGAGCTGAGCGTTACCCTCCTCTGCTGTCACTGCAGATGGACCGGGTCGCCTACAGAGCAGCGCTGGTAGCCGGTAATGAAGTGATGCTCTTTTTATTTGAGTCCCATTTATTTGAGGAAGATTTCAACCACTACCCCATATAACTCCATTCCAAGGGGCAAGACGACACTCGAAAACAAGGGGAAAGAGTAAAAATAAGAAATGGGCCAAATTGGGCCAAAGTCTCAGAAAAAAAACAAAACAAAACAAAACCTGCCATTTCACATGTACACCATCTACAAAACGGCAATGTAACATCAAGCGTCATAAACGTGTCAGTAACTGGTTTAACACTCTTTACTGATGTCTCTCTGTGGAATAGCTGGTCCATATTCTGTCCTCAGCAGAGTAAACAGACAAGCTGGGCAGATACTTACCAGGCCAGTAATATTCAGGGAGGAAGTATAATTCTACAAATGTCACGTTGCTCATTAAAACCCGAATACAGATCTAATATTTCTTCATTAACATCTAAGCCAGAGGTCACTAATAGGCAGGTCAGAGTCCCCTGACGCTGTCCTTTCCGGACCTGGACCTACAACCGATAAACTATGAAGAATTCTTTAATTTTCACAGGGCGGTCCTATTTTAATCGGCGTGACTTTTCTAGCCTTTATGGTGACTTCAACAGCCAGGGACACTCACTCACCAATCACACGGGTTGTGAGTTTGACCCGTGACGTCAGATCTGTGAGTTATGATGAGCACAGATGATGAGTTGAGTGAGTGTCGCACACACAGGGGAGACGCAAACGTTGTTGAAATATGACTGAATTGTACTTCATTTGATTCGACATTCAGTTGTCTACATAAGATGATGATATAACTACTAGTCTACTTCAGTAAACAGTATATGACACTGGACCTTTACTTGAGGAAATTCTCTAACTGGTCTTTACTGAATTTTAATTAAAGACTCCTGATCTAAACTTTAAAATGAGCTATTTTTAATTGGAGCCATTCACTGAGGACAATCATATAAAAGGTAGGCAATCAGGCTCAAACTACTCAAATGCTCTACTACCCCGCAGGTAGAACTACACAGCTAACTTCACATCACACAGTGTGAGAGAAGGCTATTTTAGGACCGATCTCTATTTAAAGCTTTAAGGAGTCAACATTCAAAATGCAACACCCAAAGAGAATAAGAGACAGTGCTTAGGTCAGAGAGCGGCTATAAAATGTGAAAATTCTCTGATCAGCCACTTCATTAAGTTCACCTCCTTGTTTCATTGTCCATTTTATCAGCTCTATATATACTATACCTGAGCATTTTGTAGTTCTACAGTTACAGACTGTAGTCCATCTGTTTCTCTGCATACTCGGTTTTTAAAAGGTCAGTATTATTTGGGTGGTGGGTCATTCTCAGCACTGCAGTAACACTGACATGGTGGTGGTGTGTTAGCGTGTGTTGCGCTGGTCTGAGTGGATCAGACAGCAGTGCTGCTAGAGTTTTTAAACACCTCAGTGTTGCTGCTGGACTGAGAATAGTCCACCAACCAAACACATCCAGCCAGCAGCGTCCTGTGACCACTGATGAAGGACTAGAGGATGACCAACACCAACTGTGCAGCAGCAGATGAGCTGTCGTCTCTGACTTTACATCTACAAGGTGGACCGACAAGGTAGGAGTGTCTAAAAGAGTGGACAGTGAGTGGATACTGCGTATAAAAACAGTGCAGGGCAGTGGGATCTCCAGGGTCAGGGCTCAGAATCACTGCTCTAAACTGTGCACCGCTGCATTGTTGAGCTCTCCGCTACTGAACAGTGGCCACACACCCCCCACCCTCTCCGATGAGGCTAGCATAAAAAAAAGAGACCCAGAAAATGAGCTGTTCTTCACAGAGGAGTAGAAAACAGCAGAAAACAGAGCAGAAAGGAGAAATTAAAGTGCTGTTTTATAGTGTTACACTAATGTTGAAAGAACACCAGGAACTATATTAAATCTTGCATATATGCAATAATCACACAGACAAAACTATTCATATTATTCAGTGGATCAACTGGAGCTCTATATGGCGTGGTCGAAAGTAAAACTATTAACTAAACTCATTAGTGCAATGTACTTACATATCTGCTCTCCTGTTACTGTTACACGTCTTTGATTTTGCACTTTTAACCAATTAAAACAAATCAGTGTGTGGTACTTTTATCTGCTGAGTCTCTACTTTAATCTCGTCTTTCAAAGCTGTAAGGTTGCAGACCAAAAAAGGAAAAAAAAGAAAAGCCTCGGTGGCTGTCAGCTTTGCAGTAATGAGAAGAAATAGCAAAATCCTATATTTTTACATCGTTTGTTTTAATAATTATCTTGAAAAGACAGACGCTGTACAGATTATGACAAGAAAAGTTTTCAGCCAAGCTGAGTCTCTGTATTGATGTTCATGAGAATAACCCAAACGCTCAGGCCAATGTGCATTTCTACCAATGCCAAGCTTTTAAACTCCAACAATAGGCCACTGTTATGTTGTTGCCACATAACTGTACTATGAGAAAGCTCAGCCCACCCCAGAGGTTACAAATTACTCGTCTTCTAATATTTCTGCAGCCATTAAACCCACAACAGAATAGCGAGTTATAATGACTCTACACACCCACACACACACACACACACACACACACACACACACACACACACACACACACACACCCACTCACCTATCAAAGAAAGCAGCCAGCAGCCTCCTCAGCAGGACTTTGTGTCTGGTTCCTGCACTAACGTGACAGTTCATCAGTTGGGCTCGCGAGATGTACACACCTGTGCCTGCACACACACATGGAATAAACACACACAAAAAATTATTAAGTGGGCTTAATTTCTGTAAAGTTACTATTTTGCTGCCAACACACACACCAACACACCCACACACACACTTGTCTGAAGAAAATCTTGTATTTCCAAATTGGTACCTTTACAGGGGAAAGAACATAAATCTACTTTAAGTTTAATGTAAGTCAATGGAACCAGAATTTTTGCCAAGTGAATTTGATCCATTTCTTTTGGACCACTCTTCATGAAATTTGCAAACAAACAACGTAAAGGACATAATAAATATGATATATATATATATATATATATATATATATATATATATATATATATATATATATATATATATATATATATATATATATATAAAAACACAAATTTATTCTATAACTTCTATGAGTTACTGGGTATAGTATTAATTGGTCAGTTATTACTGTGAATTACAAAGTAATGTCCAGTATTCACTACAGGCTACAGATAATGAAGTACTACGACTTCATCAGTAACTGCTGTGAATCTCCTGTGGCAGTTCTGCAGTTATGACAGTGAGGCACTGCAGTGTGGACTCATACAGACCCTGTGAGTTTAGGCATTTCATTTAACGTTTACACTTCATGTTAAAAAAATAAGTACATCACAGTTTCCATAATATCCAGAAAATACGTAAAAATATCTGTATTCCAACACGGGACAATGACTGCTGGGGTTAAAGGTCAGAGGCTAGAGGGATGTAACATTAATGCTGCATAACGGGTTAACAATTAACAAATATATATGGCACAGCCAGACAAGACAAAAAGCCCTTGGAAAGAAAAGAAATAAACGAAACTAAAGACTGCTGAAGCTCTGTCCCAGAAGAGAATCAACAGGAAAGACTCTGAGCATCTGTGATATCTGTGCATCGCAAATGTCAGGGTGTCTTTTCAGAGAACATGCAACCGAGCGTTTAACTCCACTTCCTCACTGTAAATAAGGTCTGCTCAAATGTTTTGTCGTCCTAAAATGGGCGCCTGTGAATAGACTGTCCGCACGGGCAAAAACACTGAACCACAGCTGACCGGTTGCTGCAAAATAAAACAGCATACTCGAACCGTTTCACGACGATCAGAGATTTAAACTTTGCTGAAGTTGGAACTGACAAAAACCTGCATAACAGCAGCGCTACGTTTTTTGTTTTTAAAAGGCTGTGGGCTGAGAGTGCAGCGGGGAACACTTTACATAAACACTGACGTAGGCATATCATAAACATACCATAGCAGATGTTATATGCGGTCAAACGGTCAGACTAGACTTCACATTAGAGTCAAGTTACTGTTACTGGAAACAGTCACATCAGATGTCTGGACTTCATATTAGCATATAAACATCAAACATGTATTTGTTATGAATATTACGAGCAATTGTGACAATATGGTAATATGACATATTACTGGACATAATCTTGACAAGTCATGACAGTCATGTCATCTGCCATGACATTAATGGTTGTCAGTTATGTAGCGGGTGAGAAGTTACCATAAACCCATCTGATTTATTTTGTCGTGCCAAAAATTTAATCTAGACAGGTGAGTGACCGATATAGGCGCAATCCCACTTCACCCCTTGCCCCACCACTGAGCCCTTAGCACCTTGGACGGTGTGTTTACGTCTAGGGGTAGGGTGTCCCAGTTCTTGTTGAGATAGAGGTCAAGGTAAAGTGTTGGGGCTACACGGCCCAAAACCGCCAAGATGACTGCGCAAGTGACCAAAGAAACCCTGAAACGTGAGAATTTTCTCTGTTAAAAAATTAGGATAACCACAGTTTTATCTTCGTTTAATTCCGTTTCAAAATATTATGGTAATTTTCTTCATACGAAGCATTAAAAACATCTCTAATAGCATGCTAATGTCTCGGTTGCTAGCTAGCCAACTTACCCATTCCACCTTAAATAGCCCAACTGTCCTGACCCCTGAAGCGCCAGAATGTAACTGCTGCACCATTTAAGGTGGAACGGGGCTTCAGCTTTGTATCACCAAAGAATTAGAGGTGGGCGATAATAAATAATTGCCCCCCCCCCCTCTTTGAAAGCGTACTTTACCCTAAATGTAAATGTAGTGAATAGCTGAACTTTTCCCTTCTCTGCCATCATTGAAGTTGGGCCGTGTCACCTACAGAGCACCGCTAGAAGCCTAATGAAAGCATTTTTAATTTATTAATTTATTTTTTTTTATTTGAGGGTCTCATTTTGTAGGGTAAGATTTCAACCACTACCCTTTCTAACTCTGTTCCACAGGGTTAGGGTGACACTCGAAAACAAGGGGTAGGGGTGAAAAGTGAGGGGAAGGGTTTTTTGAAGGTGAAATGTAGAATTTAAATTATTTTTTTTTTTGTTCACGAACAGCGAGACATTTCAGCTTCTAGTAACATGAACTCAGTCGACCAATCACTGTGATGACCGATTGTTCGTGTTCTGGTATCGAGAACTTTCTGACAAACATCAAAAAGGATCTCCAAACTCACTTACAGCTCAGACTGAGTTACAGAAGCAGGAGTTATATGTGAAAGCTCTCAAAGTTTCAGCTCCTGGATGAGGTGGACGTCTATGTTCTCCATACACTTTTCCACAATGAGAAGCTTTGTGCCACCGTTTGTCACTAAGGACTCTTTTTGCTGCTCAAAGCAGTTTAGAAAGTTGTCCAAAACAGAGCTGTCTGTTTTACAGATGCTCTTAAAAGGTCTAAATCGGTCTCAGGATCCATGATGTAGAAGCACTTGCCATATTCACGGCACATACAAAAAAGCATAACAAAATGTGTGCATTGTAAATCAGAATTGATGAAGTTTCAGATGGTCATGAAATTTAAAAAGAAAGAAAAAGTACATCAGAATTTCTGATAAGGAATGCTGTACTCTACAGCGTAGAGCCTGGGTCTTATGGGTTTCATCAGGAGGTTCTAATCTGTTTATTTCAATGAAGGAAAAATAAAGACTACTGCAGCCGTCTTAAGGCTACCGCACACCAAACGAGAAGCGCTGCACAGCAAACAGCAGTGTTTAGAAATTGTAGCCGATAACTCTATGTGCAACTCTAGCAGGTGTTTTATAAATATTTAAAATTCTTAAACTAATTTTTTTTTATACAAGTTTTTACATTCAAATGACCACAGCTTGCAAAATCGAACTTAACATGCTCATCTTTTGCACTATTACACCCTTGGTAAGAGATATCTACCCTAAGTGGATGGATTGGGGCAGGTGAGGCCACGTCTTACAGGGTAGGAGACAAAAATAAAAAGAGGGGGAGGGAGAAAATTCATTAGCTTACAGGCATTCAACGAAACCTGTTCTTTACCACAATACCAAGACACTACCTGTCCATACAATGTTAATTCATCCAAAAGAAAAAGAGGGAGAGTGTGTGAGAGAGAGAGAGCTCAGTGTTCATGGGCTACTGAATATGACTCACGGGGCATTATGATTGTAACCTAATCTCTTCTTTCTCATCCACAGATAAAAACATGTCTCATCAGCTCAGGCGGGACTTGCCCCTATACTGTGCCATGGCTCACTGGCCGAGTTTGCCTATAGTTTCATTTGTAATCACATGAGCACACAGAGAAGAAAAGAGAACTATTTTCGACTCTCACGCATGCAGACATGCACAAACACAAAGCCATCGAGCGCTGTTGACGGACGGACGGCACTGGCCGAGCTTGTTAATGAGATAATGGTGTGTGCAGTACTGGCAAGGTGGAAGAATTAAATCAGACAACAGAGACTCCACAGCTGTAATGACTCAACAAAGCATCAAAACATTTCTACCGTCACCGCGTCGCTCGCTCTTAGGAGAAAAGCATACTCTACAAATGTTTTTATGCTCCGTGTGGTCAATCTGACAGACTGTAATGCTCTACAGGAAGTACAGGGGGCGATAAATAAACTATTTTCATTAAGACAACATAATTGCACTCATATGGGAGTTGGTTTTAAACTGGAGCAGCTGATCAGTAACAGCATTAATACCAGTCAACAGGTTAACTGATCCCAGAGATAAGAGTTATCTCCAGTCCTGGCAGACCGCGAACAGGAAGTGATGCGCTCTGACCTGTGACAAGCTCCAGTTTCTCGGCCGGGTCGCCCTCCTCGTACAGTTTGGGGTGACAGCGGTTGCCGATCTGCGCGATTAGCTCGGCCGGCAAAGATGCCAGGTCCTGCCTCCCGCGCATCCGGCTCCGAGTCTCTGAATGATCTGGGAGAGCCTCCACTCGCTCACCTGCTGAGAGAGAGAGAGAGAGAGAGAGAGAGAGAGAGAGAGAGAGAGAGAGAGAGAGAGAGAGAGAGAGAGAGATTTAGTAATATTAATATACAGGAGAAAGAGAACCAAGAGAAAACACAGACAGAGAGACAGACAGACAGAGCGAGTTAGACCAACACAGAGAGCCAAAGAGAGAGAGAGCCAGAGAGAGAGAGAGAGAGAGAGAGAGAGAGAGAGAGAGAGAGAGAGAGAGAGAGAGAGAGAGAGAGAGAGAGAGAGACAGAGAGAGAGAGAGAGATTTAGTAATATTAATATACAGGAGAAAGAGAACCAAGAGAAAACACAGACAGAGAGACAGACAGACAGAGCGAGTTAGACCAACACAGAGAGCCAGAGAGAGAGAGAGAGAGAGAGAGAGAGAGAGAGAGAGAGAGAGAGAGAGAGAGAGAGAGAGAGAGAGAGAGAGAGAGAGAGAGAGAGAGAGAGATTTAGTAATATTAATATACAGGAGAAAGAGAACCAAGAGAAAACACAGACAGAGAGACAGACAGACAGAGCGAGTTAGACCAACACAGAGAGCCAGAGAGAGAGAGAGAGAGAGAGAGAGAGAGAGAGAGAGAGAGAGAGAGAGAGAGAGAGAGAGAGAGAGATTTAGTAATATTAATATACAGGAGAAAGAGAACCAAGAGAAAACACAGACAGAGAGACAGACAGACAGAGCGAGTTAGACCAACACAGAGAGCCAGAGAGAGAGAGAGAGAGCCAGAGAGAGAGAGAGAGAGAGAGAGAGAGAGAGAGAGAGAGAGAGAGAGAGAGAGAGAGAAAGAGAGAGAGACAGAGAGAGAGAGAGAGAGAGAGAGAGAGAGAAATATTAATATACAGGAGAAAGAGAACCAAGAGAAAACACAGACAGAGAGACAGACAGAGCGAGAGAGACCGACACAGAGAGACACAGAGAGACACAGAGAGAGAGAGAGAGAGAGAGAGAAAAATATTAATATACAGGAGAAAGAGAATCAAGAGAAAGAGATAGAATAAAAATCAAGAGAAAACACAGAAAGACAGACAGACAGAGAGAGATTGAAAGACAAGACAGACAAAAGCAAGAGAGAGAAAAAGAGAGGAGGCAACAGAGAAGTAATGACAGAATGAAGAAAAATGGGGGGGGAAAAATGAAAGAAAAGGGAAAAACCGAAAGAACAGCAGTCGAAAAAAGGTGCAGAATATGGAAAGAAAAAAAGAAGAGGGAGAGCAAGTGGGCAGAAAGAAAGACAAAAGAAAAATAAATACGTTTGTTTGGGACATTCTCTGAAGATCAAACGTTCTGAGAGGGACATTTTCCCTAAAAATCACGATTATGCTCTTCTGAACCCGTTTGCGGAGTCAAAATCACAGCATAGTAATTTTCTGTCTTCGTAAACATTTCAATGCTGCGGTATTTTTGGCAGAGACAGAAAACATAAAAATATGATTTTTTACAGGAAGACGGAACAAACTAAAAGTCAGGTTTGAGTTTCTCTCCTGAGAACATTCCAGGCTTTTGTTCCGCGCACAAATAAAACTTAAGCGTATAAATACAATATCCTCCCATGGATTCTCTTTAAATAAACAGATGTCCCAGCGCTGCTGCCAATGCTCACTTCTCCTAATTGCAGAGCTTTTAAACTACAACACTGCTTCATTGTTTAATAACTGCCTTTTTTGAAACTTCGACTGAGCAAAACCCTCCAGGTTACAAACTACTTGTTTACTAATAATCAAGTTTTTCATTTTCATGACCTAAAACAATCGCTTGAAGCCGAGTCTTATAAAAGAGCGCCAACATCTAAGAGGCTCTGAATATACACAGCGTTCAAAGTCATGGAGAAGATGAGAGGATTCTCTGATTAAATATTCATGCTTTGGAAATGGTTCAAGCTTTTAGCCAAAAAGAAAAGGTTGTGAAACATTTTTCAGAATTTCTTTTAGGATTGTTTTAAATGAGGACCCCAGTAAAAATGGGGCTTTAAAAGCTGATGTCTCACAATATTCAGACTCAAACTAGTCAGTATACCCCAGGAAATGTGTTATGACTGTCTTTCCTGAGCACAGCTTAAAAGGAAGTACTGCCAATGCCTAACATATTACATCAGGTTTGCCAAGGCTTAACAATAAAACGATCAAAGGAAAATCAAATTTAGTTTACCACCTACACCAAGCGTAGCTGATCAGCCAGGACACGATTGGGGTCTGAAGTTCGCTTCTTTCTGGTATCGGCCTGATGCCACGCTCATTTAGCCCTACTTGGCCTCATCTAAATGCACCAATGACAACATCCAATCCCACGTGACACGAGTCGAGTGTACACACCATGAACAAACGACTTGAGCTGGCAGCGAAAGAGTCTAATCGCACACAGAAGTGTTACTGACTCCATAGTGGCCATACACAAAGTCACTGGTCACTAAACATTCTGCCTTGACATATTCCCATGAGCACTGAGATTTTAGCCTGTTTTTAAACACACAAACAATCCCAATACACGTGGAGACATGTAGGCTAGCAAAACGGAGGCGAAAAAGTCAATAAGTGCGATGGCTGACAAGACCCTGTTTATAATACAATTAAATACACTTTATAAACTCATTAATGTGCTGCAAAGACCAAAAACACAACATCTCTGTAAATCGTTGATACAGACAGCATGAATGCTGGTGATATTTACTGAACTGGCGCTCAGAGATGGAGCATGAGTGAACAAGATGCACACCCAAGACAAACGACTCGAGAAATCTGGATGTGAAACAACATTCAGCTCCGTTTTTGAGCCAGAGCAGTTGCAGTGTGCTGATGTGTTTATCTGTGTACTGTTCAGTTCTGTTTTTAACGATTTTGCACAACGAAAATGTTTTATATCTACTTAAGTTGTTAAACATGGCTCTTAATGCTAATTACATAACAGTAAATACTAAATATATACAGTAAATATAGAAGTTTACTTAAGCATCTAATAAATATAACCCACCAAGTAAATGCCACCTAGCGAAGCTGAGTGTGTTTTATTTGTGACGCAAAACAAAAAAAAAATTAATGTAATTGTATAAGTGTTAGGACTTGAATGTGAGCAAGCTACGTTAGATAGAGTTAGCATCAGTATCTGTACTCAGTATCAGTTTTAACTGAAATTGTTCCTACATGAAGTTTGTACAGGCTGTGTTCTGCATTACAGTCAGACTGAGGATTTTCATAGAGTATATAAATCGCAGTCTTTATCCGTTCATGATGGTCTATTCAAATAAACAGCGCGAGTCACCAAAGATTTCTACGATTGCACTGTGAATTCCTGACATTACGGAATTAAAGCTCAACCAACCAAACAAAAGACTTCAAGATGTGAGCTCCTCAGATGTGTTAGCATTGGACACGAATTCTGCAGTCACTGTGCTACAGAGACTGTTATTGAAAGAGACAGACGTGGATCAAAACTATGAAATGTACTTTAGTGCTTCTGCACAGCTGTAGCTATTCGACCCCGGCTAACTAATTTACCATAACAAGCTAATGCACGTCATTTAAAACGAGCTAGATTTAAATGTCAGGGTACATGGCACTCGCTTACACTAACGATTACTTAGAACCAAGTAGGTTACTCAGTATGGTATCACCGTTTACTAATAAATATGTACTCGTTCTCTGAGGGGGAAAAAAAAAAAAAAGTATCTACGCTTCACTAAATGAAAGTCAGTTAAACTGTAAGCCTAAATATCACACACCTACTGTGTCGAGTTGTTACGCAATCTGAAATAGACGTGCTTGTGTGGTTTGTGATACTAAGACTGTGTTATCTATAAACCTCTGAAGTTGTGCGTCATACTCATACTAGAAACTCTGGGTTTAAGCTGTTTTTTAATGACAGAAATGGTTGCCATTTTTTCAGAAATCACCGCTGTCGTAGCCTATGGTTTAAAAAAAAAAAAAGTTTCATAATGTGTATTTTTTCATTCCCAAGCCTCACTGAAAATGTGAATAACGCTATGTAAATGCTACAAGCCAGTTAATACTGTACAATGAAGTGATATCACATGAAAGTAAGTCTACTATTAAGCCAACACTAATATATACTAACATCAGCTACTCAACCTGTACGTTAAAACTTCCAAAGCCTCTAAACTACCACATTTAACAGAGCTCACTGGTTTGTGTGGGGCATTTTGCTGAGGCCAGTCTTATGATGTCAGCTCAGTGGGCAAGTTAGCCTGCATGGAGCAATAATTATATTTCGGTTCCTTAACCATCTTGTAATCCAGAAGATCCAGTGACGTTCACTGGAAAAATATCCGAAGAGCAAAACGTATTTGCTTTGTAATACTTTAGGAGGAGACGACAGCAGCGATCGTCCAATAATGTTATTTCTGTCAGAGAGAAACCAGCTTAGACGCTAATTACACAAGGACAACATCTTCAAACCACACAGGCAAGTCTATTTAAGAATATGTTAGCTACATTAGGCTTGTAGCCCGACTCCAAAAGAATAAGTCGTTTCACCGATTCTCTAAACTTTGGTGTGAGCCAGGGGTCGGCACCAAAACGTTAGGAAGAGCCATTTTGTCCTTTCAATAAAAATCAAACCACTTTGGGAGCCTCAACATTTTACGTCCTGTTTACCATCCTGGCTGTAAATGTGTCTCAAAATGTGGCTAAAAATCTAACGTAAATAAATATAGCTGCTTCTCTCACGTCTCTGGCAGGAAACATTTCCGCTAAAGTAGAACAGTTCATTTTAAAACATCTCTCAATGTTTGAATTTTTACGAGGCTGAAGTTGATTCACATTCTCCAGTTTCCTGTTCAAATTTTCCCGTTCCACCTTAAATGGTGCCAGATGCGCCAGACTGTATCTGCCGGACCATTTAAGGTGTAACGGGAAAATTTGAACAAGAAGCTGGTGGTTGTCTCCAAAATATTGGTGCTAGTTTTAAATCTCTCTTTGTCTTTTTGTTAGAAACTAGCTAGGCGAGATTGTCTGCGTTGCTATGGTAACCAGCAGTCTGTGCGCCAATCTTCAGGGTTAATGGCTGGGAAATTAGCATTATACAATTCTACATTACCTGCAGCGTTCAAGACCATTTACTGTTTTATTCGTTTAATTTTTACCTAAAAATTTAACTCTGCTGTGGAGCCGCAACAAGGCAGCAAGAGAGCTGCATGTTGCCGTGCCCTGGTGTAAGCAGTAACGCCTATACAGAACGCAGTTGTCTATATACTACAAACAAGCAAGCATTGCATGACATCCCATGAAAGTAAATCTATTATTAAGCCAACATTATAATGCAGCTGTCTCACCTGCAGCGCCCATGTTAAGCATGCTGTACATGGTGTACATGTTGCAGATCTGCCTGTACTGCTCTTCGGTGCCGTCTTCAACAGCTTCCTCCTCTTCTTCATCGTCGTGGTAGGAAATGGGCGAGTCGCTGGCATAGGCACTCATGGTACCTGGGCTGGTGCCCTCTGGGGTGGCACCGCTGCTGGTGCCATTACCGTTGCCGTTGGTGCCTCCTGGTGCTACCGCCAAGCCCATGGGTAGTCCCTGTGGCTGGATGGCGCTTCCTCGCGCCGCTTCCTGGGAAAAGCGGGCGGCTTTCCGGATCCCACCTCCGCCGGAGGCTCCAGATCCACCGCCCTCTCGGCTGCCGCCCTCCCAAAGCCTTTTGGCCACAGGGGTGCAAACTACAGAGTAGGGTGAAGCCTCGGGCTGCTCCGTTTTCACTCTAGACACCAAGGGCAGCGGGGTCAAGCAGGACGCGGGGCGGCTGGCTGCAGTGGCAACCACCCCTCCTCCTCCTCCGCCACCGCCTCCGCCATTGGCCGAAGCCCCGGTGGCTGTCTGAGTGACTGGACTCTGAGGTTCGGATGGGGGAGTTTCTTCTGCATGAAGGCCCTGCGAATCACAGCTTGGGGAACTAACCTTCAGGAAGAATTCCGTACCTTTCTCCATGATCTGCTGGATTTGCAGGAACCCGGCCGTGTACATGAGCAAAAACTGGTCGCCCACGTTCATGCTGAGCCGTCCAGTGTAGCAGAAGGCCAGGATCTGCTGAAAGCTTTGCGGCTGCACGGCCGGTGGCAGCTCCACCACCGTGGGCGTCTTGCTGCCGGCGCTGCTGTTGAAGAGGTCACGGAAGTAGGAGCTGCTGGCGGCCAGCACAGCACGGTGGGCTTTAAAGGCATGGCCCTTCACCACCACGGACACGTCGCAGTACAGGCCCTGCAGCCGCTGCTCGTTCAGACACTCCAGGATGTTGTTGCCGAAGTTTGGGATCGCCATCTGAAGGGTCTGAGCCATGGCGCTATGGCCAGCACCACTGCAGAACTCTGAGAAAAACACCAGGAGAAAGCAGAAAAGAGAGAGAAAAAGAAAAAACAAGGTCAGCAACTTTCCGTGACAGAACAATGGCCCGTTATGACCGGACGTGACCACTTGCAATATTTAATAGTACAAGAATCAGTGAAAAGCATTAGAATTCGGCACTGTTGCTGTTGAATCCTCAGTAGCCGATTCATTTAGGGATTATTTCAGTGAAGCATCAGGTCATCTAGATCAGGGCTGCCCAGAGCTGGCCTGTGAGGACGTTGATCTGCCCTGCTGGAAAGTTACCCTGAGCCAACCTCCTCATCCAGTAGGAGAACAAACAATTTCTACACTACATATAACTCATTAAATTGTGTTCCTTTCAAAATGTATTAGATTTTTGTAACATTAGAGTTATAAACTATTTTAAACTTTCGTTTTTAAACCTACTTCTCTTCTTTATTAATAAAAAAAAAAAAAAAAAAAAAAACACCACTATTCTGTTATGCAAAACCCTAATAATACTGATAGGCTACAATAACAGAACATTAACTCAACATGCTAAACTTCAGGCATTTTGTTTTAATAAGGAGTTGTGTGTCATTAAAATGTGAGTAAACCTACAGCAAAACAACAAGTTATTCTGCAAGGACGCAACTGCAAACAAAAGAATTTACTTCAATTTAAGCAGGTTTCACTCTGTGGTGTTACTAATTTATTACCTGCTGTGCTGAAACAAGTTATTGGAGAGCTACTGGAAGTGCCAAAATGGGGACTATGGGCTGACGCCAATACATTAAAATGTGAAAATTGGCACTTTATCTACGTGGATTAGTGTGAAATACAACTGCTGCCGGAACAAAACCTCAGATCTCAACTTTTGCCATTTTTCAGTTTTTGACATAATTCGAAAAGCCTGTTGTCCTTTATATTGTCTGTAAATTTCATGATGAACAGACTAAAAGAATCGGCCCAAAACGACTTAGAAAAATGTCTGGTTCCATTGACTTACATTGAAAGTAAAGCATGTTTTTCCCCTGTCCTGTAAAGTTACCATTTTGGAGATAAAACATTTTGATCCGACAGCAGCGATTTATTTTAACAGGCCCAGAAAAGAGTTAAAAAGAGCAAAAGACAAATCAGCACAGTAATTCAGCGTCCCCTAAACATTCTGCTTTTCTGCAATTCAGTAAACGGACAAACAAATTAAAAACATCAGCCCTAAACACCTGTCCGATGATTTTATATCACTTATCTTCGGATATTGATATGATTCCAATATCATGCATCCCAAGAGAAACACTGAGTTCAGAGCTCAGTCTGTAATTTAGGCTCAGGACCAGCCCATCAGTCATATCTGAAATATGCAATATTCAACAGCGCATGCCAAATTGGATTAATACTCAAATAGCCGAACATCCTTTCAGCTCAACTCATTTCAGGAAAGTGAGAAAGTTTTTTTTTTTTTTTTCCAGTTACACTTTGAGCAATAAGTCAACCTCAGCTCCACATCAGCACCTGTTACTGCTGTTCTTAAAGGGTCCATATCATGGAAAATTCCATATCCTGGCGTTTTTCCTTTTTTTTTTAATAACAACTTTGATGCAGTACATAAACGGTGCTAAAGTTTCAAAACACACTGTTCACCTCCTGCATGGAAACGAAGCCTGTTTTGAATGAATCGATTCTGTGACATCACAAAAGCCAACCCATTTACATACATCCACCTATTCAACCTACAGCAGTTTAGCCCTGCCCACACTGCTTTCTGAATGCTCAGTAGCACAAAACAGGGCAGCCAATCAGAACAGAGCTCATTTAGTCTTAAAGGCGCAGTAACAAAAATAGCCTGTTTAATTGTACGAGAGGCTGAAAAATGGTTATGATGAACGAATGGACCAAAAGAAACAGCCCAAAATGACGCAGTCCCATTAACTTGCATTGAAAGCAAAGTTAGTTTTTTGCTTCTCCTTTAAAGTTACCATTTTTGAGATACGAGATTTTGTTGTAAAATGGAGCCCTGCTGGTGACAACCCATATAAATAAAAACAAAACAACATGTGGGAACAAGATCCTATTAGGTGGCCACCACTCAGTAAGGCATGGGAACAAAATCATGCCTTACTAAGTCGTGGCCACGCATTAGGATTTCATTCCCACATCTTACCAAGTCGTTGCCGCGACTTCATTATCTTGCTCCCATGCCTTACTAACTTCTGGCCACATTTTAATTTATACAGGATAAAACCAGCAAGGCCCCACTCTACAAATGCACGGAAAATGTAGGTTATTGGCCCTTTAACAACTCAACTGAAATCCCTCAACAGAAAAGGTTCTTCAGGGAACCAGAAGCAGTTCTTCTATGGCATCACTCCAAAGAACTGCTGGCAAGCCGACCGTTTAGAAACCTTTATCATCAAACGTGGAACAAAGGATCATCCATAAACAAACAGTCACAAAGACAAGACCGCGTCTGTTCAACAGGCCTGTCCTTTAAGACAATGGCCAAGGCCACTGCAGCAAAGCTACAGCAGAGAAGCGCAGGCGGACGGACCCAACTTCTCTGGAACTGAAACGGGACGTCAGGAGGAAGAGTTAACGTAGACGTGGTGGAGATCCAGCAGAGAGGGAGCGAGAGAGATGAAATGGCGCTTTATCTGAGCTCTGTACAGAGATTTAGCCTCGCAGTGATTGAGGTCACAGTTGAACATGAATGTGTACAAACACGGCGCTTTGTCTGACACTGTAGACGCCGTCAGCGCCGTTTAATATGACACTATGAGGAAACTTCCTTGGAGCCCACAGCTGTGCTCTTTTCACATACAACAAACCTGAAACACAATGAAAGGAACATAATGTCCCCAATATTTCTTAAGGGTTCTAAAGGAATGAACCACTAGTCGCCTCCCTGTTGTGTCTTAAACAAAACGCTAATTCTGTTTGACTCCTAATCAACTCGCACTCAAATAAAAGCATTATTACGTTGTTAAAGGGCCCATATCCCACATTTTTATTGTATTTTTCATTTTTTTCTACTGAGGTTCATTTAGAACATTTTATATAAAAAAACAGCCATAATGCATACTTTTTACATCGTTTCCCACCCTCTCCTTATCTTTTAGAATTAAAACAGGTTGTTTTTACTACCCAGGATAACCAAGCTCTATTCTGATTGGCTGCCTAGTGTTCAGGCCTTGAAACACTCCTTATAGCTTCAATGTAATTGATATGTAATCGAGTTGGTTCTTGTGACATCAGAGAAACAGTGAATTCAAAGCAGGTTGGCTTCCATATACAGAACGGACCAATAACTGCAGATAATCAGATTGTCAGTAATCCAATCAAGATATTGACATGCTCGAGTAATCAGATGATGGGGAAACTCCGGGTCTACATGAGTCAGACAGTAGTCAGATTTCTGCTTTGCAACCAGCCAACAGACTCACAGAAGACGACGCGACGTAAACGTAAAACTGAAACTTCATGACGCCGCTTTATCTGAAAATATGAACATACACCGTCTAGAAGATGAAGAATATTTAAATCCTTCATTCTGTTGAGCGTGTTTGGTTTCAGTGTCGCTCCAAAAGTGCTCTGCTGCAGGTCGTGGTGACGCTGCTCGCCTATCCGGTCCAATTTTACACAGAAATCCAAAAGAAATCAGAGGAAGAGTTCACCTGCGCTGAGAAATCTGATTACGGAGCTGAAACCCAGCCTCGTTATCAGATTCCTAGACCCTACTCCAATCTAAGAAACCAGAGTGTGCTGTCGTGGGGGCAGTCATGGGCTGGAGGTTAGGGAACCAGCCCTGTGACCGGATGGTCGCCGGTTCCATCCCCCGGGCTGACAGTCAATGACTGAAGTGCCCTTGAGCAAGGCACCTAACCCCCAACTGCTCCCCAGGCGCTGTGGATAGGGCTGCCCACTGCTCCGGGCAAGTGTGTTCACTGCCCCCTAGTGTGTGTGTGTGTGTGTGTGTATGTGGGTGTTTCAGTGCAGGGACGGGTTAAATGCAGTGGTCTAATTCCACAGTGACAAATGGTTCTCAATTCTAATTCTGTTTACACGACCACCTGAAAAATCTTCTGAAGATATCTTGAGAAATCTGATTATGATTGCATTACTGCGTGCATGTAAACAAACACATTCAATGTTTACATATTACTTCAATCTTTTGAAGAGAGGGAAATTCAGTTTTCCATGATTTGGCCCCTGTAAGACAGTGAACAGAAATAAAAGTAGCCAAAACTCCTGAAGTGCCGAGTTCCCATATAGAACTCCAGCTGCGACTCCAAAGTGGGAGATGTGAGCAACAGTAAAGCAGCCCAGGAGCTGAACCACCACAACAATGGAATCAACACCACCAAAAATGAATGAATGAATGAATGAATAAATAATTAGGGACTTGCTAATGGCTACAATAGAACTGAAGAGCAAAGAGTTTACTAACATACTTAAGAAGCATCATTTGAAAAAACCCTAAATATTATTCCATCACAACTGTACGGGAGTCCATATGACTGAGTAAATGGAATGAGTTGCAAGCATTAGTACAGCAATACATACAACCTGCACGCTCGGACTGGGTCAGTTATCGAGTAGGATTGTAATGGATGCTGCGGTCCCACAACGCAATACTGCTCAAGACCTTGGGAACGAACATGGCTGAGGCATTATGATAACAGTTAAAAGGAACAGCTCACAAAATAAATAAACAAACTAATAAGTCTGAGACAAGGCACTGTTTTTTGTGTAAACTCAGTAGCTGAACTGACGAACGCTGGCGCAGCAACATCACCTCATTTTGTCTACTTGACTGTTTTGTGTGAAAATAAAGGGAAATGTAGCAAAATAAAAACAAAGTCATTCGGAGCGGTTTGGAGTGAAACGCCCTGTTCTAGAGAAGTGGTGGTGATAGGAACCAGACGTCCACCTCTACAAGCTCCCTCACGGAAAGTTCTAACATGAAACGGTGACGAATTCGCTGACATTTTGGCCTAAAACCCACTCACGGTGGAGGGCGACATGCAGGGTGTTGAGGCCAAATAGACTACATAGAAAATTTATTTTCTTCAGATTTGCCGCTATTTCACCATCATCAGCATCACATCTAAAAACTTAGTGTAGGTTCACTGGTCATCTTCGATCGTAAACTTTACTACATTTGTGTTGCACATCGCTTAAAAGTGCTTTTGAGTGATGCCACAAAACAGCTCAAGTTCCCTTAAAGCGATCAGATGTAAATGAGATGTGTGGAAACTAGCGGTGGGCGATATGGCAAAAAAGTGTCACGATATTTCAAGACATTTTCATGATACACATCATAATATTTAGTCTGAGATTTCATACGTCTGCACAGAGAAGACAGGAGCTGTAGAGGCACATATAGTGAACCATGTAGTTAAAGAACAGCGTTCTCGATAACAATAAAATATTCTCATATTGCCCACCCCTAGTGGAAACTCTTCTTACGGTTCTCCAGTGTAAAGTTCTTCCTAGAATCTCATTAAAAATGGTTCTTCCCATTCACACATCTCACTCATTGAAACGTTCTTTAGGAAACTAAAAAAATGGTTCTTCTACCGAATTAAGATCCCTTTCTGGTCCTTTTATTTATAGGCTTTGTGAGCCCTGGTTCCGATCCACATCACTAAGAAGAAATCTGAGTCGCTACGTTTTTCTACAGTGGAACCATTTCGCATCAAACCACCCTGAATCACAGAAATTTTAAAATATGGGTGGAATTCCCCTTTACTATCAGTACACAGCCTACACCTTACAGTATTGGTGTTCAGTGAACAACTGGGACACAGCATAGAAGACTGATCTACAGTCCAGGCCAAAAGCTGGCGGTAGTGATTTTACATACAGTAACTAAGGGCAGGCCCCCCAAGCACAAATTCACTGATGTTCTGACCCGCACTCATCCCTTTGTCATTTTCCCCCCATACATTTTCCCCATAACTCAATACGCCAGACTGACCCACACTCCTCTACATGTCTTTTTCATCCCTCGTTCCTCCCATAGCGTCCCACTCATTTTTTTTACCCAAACCATAGGCCTGTTTTTACTTTGCCTAACAAACACTAAAATGCATGTTCTACTCAGGGCCTGTCCCCAAGCGCTAATCCCCAACCATACTGACCTCCATGTGTCGTTTTTTCATCCCTCGTTCCTCATATAGACTGCCATTCATGTCAACACACAGCCAACACTTGCCAACTCCCTACGAAAGACTGAATACACACCACATACACAATGGCAACCGCCTAGGAATAATTTACCAACGGCATGGGATACCATAGCAATTGCCTGGCAACACTGTAGCAACCACCTGGGATATTATAGTAACCACTGCGCAACCATTCCTTCAAAAAAAATGCATATTTTATTGCCTAATCAGATCAACCTGACCTGCCCCTTTTAGATGCCCCTGAATGCTTATGCATGACTTTCTATTACAAACAGACCAGTTAAACAGACCGACAGACCAGACCATGACGGGTCTATTCAGAGTTGGTTAGAGCGTTTCAAACACATCCTTCAGTAAAAGTACAGCAATACAATAAATAAGTAATATAATAACTGCCGTAAAAGTTTCCAAACATCATAACTCACAGAACTGCTCTATTAGCATAAGAACTAAGGATTTTCAGGCCTCTATTCCTCTCATTTTGGATCCTTTTGGTCTAAAATAAAACGCTACAGCTCCGAAATGAGAAGTGTGAGCAACAGCAAAGCAGTCCAGAATGAAATTAAACCCAAAAAAGGGAATAAGGATCTAATCAGGGACGATGAAAACAGAACCCATTAATGAAATAAAGTACAAATCAACTGGACTAGACTCCGCCCACCTCCGCTTCGGCACCAGCCTACTGATGGCTGCAGTGTGTCTAAGAATCCTTCATTTGCATCAAACTACATTTTACAAATTAAAAGCCTTAATAAGTAATGGACTGTCTTAAATTTGAAGCACCACAAACATCTGACATCACATGCACACACTGAATAATATAGGGTTGCTATGGCGACACAAAGGCATGCATTAAACTCACATTACTTACTGCTGAGCTTGCATGCATAATACACAGACGCAATATGTGCACGGGCTACTCTGAAGAGCGCTTTTACGGTCAGTATATTGGTACATACATAAATTTAGTGACATTTAAAAAAAGTTTTAAAGCATTAATTCAAACGTTGACAACGAGTATTGCACCCTCGGCAATATTTCCTCCCATAAAATAGCGATGTTCCACTTTTCCAAGCGGTTTTTATTGTATTTTGAGGACCTTCAGGACCTGACGGTGAACTTCAATGCGTATCATTTACTGAGTGCTTCAGTTAAAGGGACACTCCAGCCAAAATTTAAAATTTAATCGTCACCACAGCTGTTGTAAACATGCTTACTCTCATCCTACAGCCGCACCGCAGTAGTCTCTACAGTGAAGTTTCCAGGTTTAAAGAGGAGGGAATCCCCCTTCTGATAATGTATTTTGAAGGTGGGCGTATATTTTGAATGCTTAAGTGTTTTGGGGGATACTGTTTGAATTTGTGGTGGCTAAATCACTATTAGATCACTATTATGTTCCATAGGTAAGATTAGATCATCTAATTATATTCGATGCATGTGAGTAATGCATGCTGGGTATTGTAGTCAGAGAACACTACTGGACGAAAACATGAGAAACGATACAAAGCTGAATTCCGTCAAAACGATGAGGCTGAGATGTGCAACGTGGGACTACAGACCCTTACACAACCTAATTAATGAGAGTAAATACTAGCGTGCGTTTTCGACTAGATTAACCCTTTAATTCAAAACACTTCAAACTAAATAAGTGTTAAACTTCTTTCTGTCTGGTTACTGTTAACAACACTCATTCACTTTAGCGCAATTTTAAAGGATTAAAATAAACCACCACGCTCAGAAAGCATGGGTTCCCTGGCTTAAAGGGCCGGTATCCAACATTTCTGAGAAACCCATGCACCAAAAACAGTTTTTTCAACCTCTCTTTATCCCTAGAACTAAACTAGGCTGTTTTTGCTGCTGTGCCTTTAAAAAATATATGCAAATGAGCTCTATTCTGACTGGTTGCCCGGTATCATGCCTGCTCAAAAAGGAGGCCAGGCTGAAACACTCCTTATAACTTCAGTGTGAACAGAAAGGCTGAAGGAGACACTGTAATGTAAATGAGCTGAACTTTGTGACATCACAAAAGAGGTTCATTAACGACGGGATGATTCTGCAGCTCGGCTTCTACACACAAACTGTCCTAAAGTAAAACCATCTGACGGCGTGGCGCTGAACTGCACCGAGAGCCCCATCACTCCAGCACAGACCAGACGGGGCTGACGCTGCCAACACAGGGCAGAACACACCATCCTCACCTGACCGAGTCACGCAGGTAGGAGTTGGAAAGTTCGGAAAGCTTTTGATTTTGTGCGTTAAAGTGAGGCCGAAGGTATGAAATAAAGACAAGGTGAACGGGGGGAGGGGATGGAAGAAAGGGGGGATAACAGCACGTCGATAAAACATCAGAAATCAAACCTCCTCAGTCGGCGGTGCTGTGGGGCTTCACTGGTAAAAGAAGTGCCCTCTTTGTCTGAGGCCTGACACACACACACACACACACAGAACCCATGTCACACACATCAGACAAAACGGCTTGTTTACAGTTGGCCAGAGCCACAGCGCGCACACACACACACAGTGAGAGGCCCAGGGTTTATTTAAGAACTTTTTCCCCCTCCAGAGAGGGGGAGGAGGGAGAGAGAGAGAGGAGCAAGAAAAAGTAAGAGAGAAAGGACGAAAAAGAGAAAGAAAGGGAAAGAAAAAAAAAAAGAAAAGACAAAGTAAGAGAAAGAGAGAAAGAAAGACAGGGGAATAGATAGATTGATAGAGTGGGAAAGACAGAAAGGAGAGAGAGAGAAACGAGAGCAAGGGAAGGAGGGTGAGAGAGGGAAAGAACAAACGAGAGAGAGAGAGAGAGAGAGAGAGAGAGAGAGAGAGAGAGAGAGAGAGAGAGAGAGAGAGAGAGAGAGAGAGAGAGAGAGAGAGAGATCGTCCTGGGCTCAACATGTAGAAGAATTTGAAAAAGTTTCCTTCCCCTGCACACCCACCTAACAAACCCCCTCCCCACAGACACCGGGTTACAGCTCCATTCATTCCGTTAAACGTGACGGGCATCAAAACAGTCGAACAGCACGCAGAGAAAAGTGCAACTGCGGCGCACAGACAGGCGGTTTGGGACGCGGCCCGGCCGTTAGCCGAGTTCGTTAGAGCGTCGAGGAAACACAGCGCGTTCCTGATGCTCGGCTGGCTGTGGAAAAGACAAGAGCAGACAGATAATGCGCTTTTGTGAGCCCCCCACGCAGCGCAGCACCGCACCGCGCCGCACCGCATTCACTCCACGACTACAGTCGCCTCGGAGTGAATAAGTGGACATCAGTTCACGATCGAGCCCGAGACGCCGCGCCGAGACGCCGAAACACTCAGCCAAAGTAAACTCCTCAAACCTCGACCGTGCTCGGGGGTGGGGGGTGCAAACGCGCCCACCGCGCCAGGATGGCGAGTTTTTCTCCGCTTGGCACGGAGGGCACGAAGCTGGTGGGAGAAATGCGGCAGGAAGAAGAAAGAGGAGGAGAAAAGGAAAGAAAAAGGGAAAGGGAAAAAGGGCCTCCAGCGTCCAGCTTCTCATTCGAATTTTCCCGTTCCACCTTAAATGGTGCAGCAGTTACATGCTGGCGCCTAACTGCTGCACCATTTAAGGTGGAACGGGAAAATTCGAATGAGAAGGGCCGTTAGCCACAGCTAGCCGCCCATCGTCCATGCGGTTCAGGCGGGCACGGAGAGGCAGCACGAGTGCAGCGCTGGGGGAGTGATTTTTTTAGGCTGAAGCTGGCGGATTGTTTTTTTTCCCCCCTCCTCTGTCTTTCTTTTTTCCTTTATTTCTTAAAAGCCCGGGGGGGACGCTTTCTGACGCGAACACAGCCCCGAATTTAATCTTACGCCTCGAAAAAGAAATTCAGAATAGCCCACCTGGTCTTATTTCACAGACATCAACAGGTCATCCCGGGACAAACGCAGGAACTGACTGACTGGGGGCGAGTCGGACTGAACCAACGCAGACAGTGACGGGGGGGAGTGCGGAGCGGAGAGGGGGGATTTCGCCAGACATTGCTGCTAAGTACCGATTAAAATTTGTTATAAACCACAGAGCAAAACTGTTTTCAGCAGCAACCGCGTCCTGTTTTTTTTTTTTTTGGCTTTTATTATTTTTTATCTATTTTTTAAAGAATTAGAATAGGTAAAACAGTGGCCCGGAGAGGACCGTGAAGCGGTTAAACTTTTCTTTTTTTTTTTTTTTGTATGTGTGTCGGTACCGTTCGTCTGCGCCCATCCCCCCTCCCCCGAAAAAATGTCCACAAAAATCCGCAGAAAAAAAGTGAGAGAGAAAAAAAAACAGACGGGCAGATAAACACAAACAACAGAAGCGCGCGAGACGTGCTCGCGCTACCCACCGCAACCTCACGCGACCCCGACTCTTTCCGCAGAGCCGCCCGTTAAGTCCGCTGATAGGAGCGATCAGTGAGCGGAGACGGTAACGACACTCACCCGCTCCGCTTCGCTCGAGAGCCGTTACGAAGCGTTTGGATGGACGCGTCCGACACGCTCGCGCTCTCCCTCACTTTCTCCGCTAGAAACGGCCATTCATTGTGAGGCGAGGGCCAGGCCGCGTGGTCGATCGCAGAGCGATCGAGCGCAAAGTCCCTTCTTTCTGTGTTTTTTTTTTTTCTCCCGGAGTCACGCGGAGCTCAGAGTCACCGATCGGGCAATGCGAGGCTAGACGCGGCAGCGTCACTCAGCCAGAGAGTGCAGAGGCCGAGGAGACCTGCCACTCAGCGCTGTGTTCTAGGTTTGCCCGACGCCAGAGGGCGCTGCCGAGCGAGCCCAAAGTGAATGGATTCATATGGAGCATTCCAGCAAAATTATGAGTTGCATTCCGTTTCCTACAAGCTTCCATTCCCCACACACTTCTGTTTCCTGCACGCTTCCATTTCCCTACACGCTTCCGTTTCCTACACACTTCCGTTTCCTACAAACTTCCATTCCCTACACACTTCCGTTTCCTACACACTTCCGTTTCCCTACACGCTTCCATTCCCTACAAACTTCCATTCCCTACACACAACCGGATGCCGGTTAAGGAACTGCAGTTGATAAATGCCTTCATTCAGTATCGTCTTCAAACACACATCTTCTAGAGACATGCAATGACTTTACTGGGTAAACTTTCCTGCAGGGATGTGGGAAGGAGTTTTAAGCAGGGAACTCCTAGAGGGGAGAATTACTGCACTGCAACGTCTTCCAGGCTTCTCAAACGCTAGAGGGCGTTTAAAAAGGCGCCTCATGTACGTCAAAGATGTGAGTGAGCACGACCGGCTCCTGTTAGCATCCTGCTCCTGTTAGCGTCCTGCTAATGTTAGCATCCTGCTCCTGTTAGCAACCTGCTAATGTTAGCAACCTGCTAACGCTAACATTAGCTGGATGCTAGCATCCTGCTAATGTTAGCATCCTGCTCCTGTTAGCGTCCTGCTAATGTTAGTGTCCTGCTCCTGTTAGCATCCTGCTCCTGTTAGCATCCTGCTAATGTTAGCATCCTGCTAATGTTAGCGTCCTGCCACCCAAAAAACCTTTACAGCAGAAAGAGCAGAAACACGCAGGAGCGTTTCAGCACACACTTCCACTCTTTCAGCCTCAGCCTGTTTGTGTTACATCACGTCACGTTAGCATCACGTCCCCAAAACAGACAGCTGTTGTCTAGGGAACCGAGTGACTCGCCGTGATGAAAAAACAGCTGTCGAATACAAGTGCTTTTAACTCCAGTTACACGACTTTATAACAGCACCTCATTCAGGACATCAAGAGAACTGCTTCAGTGACCAGCTCGCCATAATGCAAACCAATCAGCTCTCTGTAGCTGTAATGCTAACCAGTTAGCTCACTGTAGCCGTAATGCTAGCTCTTAGTAACAGTAATGCTAACCAGTTAGCTCACTGTAGCTGTAATGCTAACCAGTTTGTTCTCTAGCAGTAATGCTAACCAGTTAGCTCTCTGTAACAGTAATGCTAACCAGTTAGCTCTCAGTAGCCGTAATGCTAGCTCTTAGTAACAGTAATGCTAAACAGTTAGCTCACTGTAGCTGTAATGCTAACCAGTTAGCTCTCTGTAGCAGTAATGCTAACCAGTTAGCTCACTGTAGCTGTAATGCTAACCACTTAGCTATCTGTAACAGTAATGCCAACCAGTTAGCTCTCAGTAGCCGTAATGCTAACCAGTTAGCTCTCAGTAGCCGTAATGCTAGCTCTTAGTAACAGTAATGCTAAACAGTTAGCTCACTGTAGCTGTAATGCTAACCAGTTAGCTCTCTGTAGCAGTAATGCTAACCAGTTAGCTCACTGTAGCTGTAATGCTAACCACTTAGCTATCTGTAACAGTAATGCCAACCAGTTAGCTCTCAGTAGCCGTAATGCTAACCAGTTAGCTCTCTGTAGCAGTAACGCTAACCAGTCAGCTCTCAGTAGTAGCAATGCCAACCAGTTAGCTCTCAGTAGCTGCAATGCTAACAAATCAGCTCTCAGTAGCCGTAATGCTAACCAGTTAGGTCTCAGTAGCCGTAATGCTAACCAGTTAGCTCTCAGTAGCAGTAATGCTAATCAGTTAGCTCTCTGTAGCAGTAACGCTATTCTATCAGTGCTCACTAGCAGTAATGCTAGCACCCTACAGCCCGAAATCCGCTTGCTGTAGAAAATAGGTAAAATATTGTTACGTTTCCTTGGCATTTTAGTGAAATACGTCCATCTACTTTCCAAATTTAAAGGAATTTCCTTGAAAAACTGCGAGAAACTATTTAACGTTTCGTTTTTAGCTGTTTAGCTTCATTCACGCCCATTCATGGAGGGCTCGCTCGCGGGCGCCCTCTGTCGTTTAGCGGTCATTTTTTAAATAAACCGGCTCTGGCGCATGCGTCTGTCTGCGCGTCTTGCGCCTGACGTTGCCATGGCAACAGCGGGCAGAGACAACGCCTAGGTTCCATAAGTGAGTGAGGCGGGAAAAAAAGTAGGCCATGCCTCGACAATGTGCCCGAAAACAGAGCGACGTCGGAGACGCTCGCGTAAAAAAACCCGACAGGAGAATTAAGCAGTTTGTTTTGGGCGCATTAGAGCAAGAATGAGGTCATGACATCATAAACGAGGTTGAGCTTCTTCTCCAACATCTTGTTGGAATTTTCCCGTTCCACCTTAAATGGTGCAGCAGTTACATTCTGGCGCCTCAGGATGCAACTGCTGCACCATTTAAGGTGGAACGGGAAAATTCAAATAAGAATCCATCTTCAGCCTCATGTGTTCGCGCCAGCTGAATGTTTTATCACTCACCATGTTGCAGCCTAATGCATTATATATGAGCTGAACTCTTACAACTGTCAGGTGTTTTCTCGACGGTTCCACGTTGAAAAAAAAACTACAGAAAATCAGAGCCTGCCTTAAAATGACCCGTTAGGTGTCCTCACGTTACCCCGGCCGGCCACATTTCCAATCGCATTTTTCCGCCTCAAACCTCAACACCACCGGGCTTCCGTACGGACCACATGCGGGAGAGAGGGATTGGCTGGGTTGCCAGATTGGCGCTTGTGTCCTGTTCACGAGGAAAAGCACAAAAACTTTTGACAGCCTTTCAAAACTGGCAGAAAGGATGAAGATGTAGAGGTCAGTCCGCTCATCGCCGTGCTTGAGAAGGCTGGTCAGTTCTTGGAGCAGAACAGTGTTTTTTTCTTGGTGAATATTTTGGATATTTTGGAAGTCCTTTGTTTGTAAATCACTGAAAGGTGTTTTGAAATGTATTTACAGAACAAGAGAGCTTAAACTATAACTTTACTGCCCCAACTGTATGTTGATTAACAATGATTCCTATTTATGTATTTATTCGTCTTGTATCATAAACTACTCACTTTAAAAGTTCTCCAAGCTCTTCTTGCAGGCTATATATATATATATATACATATATATATATATATATATATATATATATATATATATTTACCACTCTACCATCCTTCTGCACTTTATATGTAAATTATACTGCACCAATCTAATCTAATATAGTCTAGTCTAATCTAGTCTAGTAATTACGCAACATATAGTCATTATTTTAATTGTAAAATCTTCGACAAGGTGCTCTAACAAACATTAATGATAGCATTAGATGCTAGTGGGTGGAGTGACACGCTTTGTGGGACAAAACAAGTCAATTACTTTTTTTAATTGATAGTAATTTTCATGGAATTAATTGAAAGTAATTCATTTATGGATAATTTTTAAAGCCCCACAGGTGCTGGTTACGCTTCTGAGTGCACACATACATCACATCAACAAGAAAAGGAAGAAAAAGAAAAAGTTCACATTTTTGACAAACTGTCGTCCCACATTGACGAATAATAAATAGAGACACACTGCCATCTAGTGGCAGGACACCAGTACCGCTCCAAGCACATTCTGAAGGGCCTCATGGCCTCGAAGGCCTGCATGTTCTTATCGTTTCACTCTAACGTGTAATTAGCTCTGCCGTTTCATTGAACCTGGTTTAATTAAGATCATTTTAAAGATCCTTTAATCTTTGATGGTTTGGTGTGGTTTCAGCATGATCCGGATGGCTCACACAGCTAGGTGGTGCGTTTAGTAAGTGAGGGGTGACAGAAGTGTGTTGGGTCCTTCATGCTTGTGTGCTCGGCGGTCAGTAAGTATTTGTGTCTGTGTTTGGTCAGATTGATCACGGGCCACTGTGTTAATGTGATCTGAGCTGAGTAAGGCTAAAAAATTACATTGAGGATGATTCCAAAGGGGCTAGTACGCTGCGGTTTGTGTACATGCTGTGTAATATAGCAGTAATAGGAATGTGCTTATAAGTGTTGGAATACAGCAGGCATGCCACATGTACTAGCAGCCTGCTAGTCAGCGTGTATATATATATATACTGACCAGCCACTTTATTAAGTGCACCTTTCTAGTAAAAGGTTGGACCCCCTTTTGCCTTCAGAACTGCCTTAATTCTTCATGTCAAACTTTCAACAAGGTGTTGGAAACGTTCCTCAGAGATTTTGGTTGGTTATTTGAGTTCCTGTTGCCTTTCTATCATCTGGAACCAGTCTGCCCATTCTCCTCTGACCTCTCACATCAACAAGGCATTTTCGTCCACACAACTGACCGCTCACTGGGTATTTCCTCTTTCTCGGACCGTTCTCTGTAAACCCTAGAGAGGGTTGTGTGTGAAAATCCCAGCAGATCAGCAGTTTCTGAAATACTCAGACCAGCCTGTCTGGCACCAACAACCACACCACGTTCAAAGTCCCTTAAATCCCCTTTCTTCCCCGTTCTGATGCTCGGTCTGCACTTCAGCAAGTTGTCTTGACCACCCCTACATGCCTAAATGCACTGAGTTGCGGCCATGTGATGATTAGCTATTTGTGTTAACGTGCAACTGAACAGTTGTGTACCTAATAAATTGGCTGGTGAGTGTATGTGTGTATAATATATATATATATGTACTGCTCAAAAAAATAAAGGGAACACTCCAATAACACATCCTAGATCTGAATGAATGAAATATTCTCATTGAATACTTTGTTCTGTACAAAGTTGAATGTGCTGACAACAAAATCACAAAAATCATCAATGGAAATCAAATGTATTAACTAATGGAGGCCTGGATTTGGAGTCACACACAAAATTAAAGTGGAAAAACACACGACAGGCTGATCCAACTTTGATGTAATGTCCTTAAAACAAGTCAAAATGAGGCTCAGTATTGTGTGTGGCCTCCACGTGCCTGTATGACCTCCCTACAACGCCTGGGCATGCTCCTGATGAGGTGGCGGATGGTCTCCTGAGGGATCTCCTCCCAGACCTGGACTAAAGCATCCGCCAACTCCTGGACAATCTGTGGTGCAACGTGGCATTGGTGGATGGAGCGAGACATGATGTTCCAGATGTGCTCAATCGGATTCAGGTCTGGGGAACGGGCGGGCCAGTCCATAGCTTCAATGCCTTCATCTTGCAGGAACTGCTGACACACTCCAGCCACATGAGGTCTAGCATTGTCCTGCATTAGGAGGAACCAAGGGCCTACCGCACCAGCATATGGTCTCACAAGGGGTCTGAGGATCTCATCTCGGTACCTAATGGCAGTCAGGCTACCTCTGAAGAGCACATGGAGGGCAGTGCGGCCCTCCAAAGAAATGCCACCCCACACGATTACTGACCCACTGCCAAACTGGTCATGCTGAAGGATGTTGCAGGCAGCAGATCACTCTCCACGGCGTCTCCAGACACTGTCACGTCTGTCACATGTGCCTGTGGCGAATTTGCCAATCCTGGTGTTCTCTGGCAAATGCCAAGCGTCCTGCACGGTGTTTGGCTGTGAGCACAACCCCCATCTGTGGACGTTGGGCCCTCATACCATCCTCATGGAGTCGGTTTCTAACCGTTTGTGCAGACACATGCACATTTGTGACCTGCTGGAGGTAATTTTGCAGGGCTCTGGCAGTGCTCCTCCTGTTCCTCCTTGCAGAAAAGGCGGAGGTTGTGGTCCTGCTGCTGGGTTGTTGCCCTCCTACGGCCTCCTCCACGTCTCCTGGTGTACTGGCCTGTCTCCTGGTAGCACCTCCAGCCTCTGGACACTACGCTGACAGACACAGCAAACCTTCTTGCCACAGCTCGCATTGATGTGCCATCCTGGATTAGCTGCACTACCTGAGCCACTTGTGTGGGTTGTAGGGTCCGTCTCATGCTACCACGAGTGTGAAAGCACCACCAACATTCAAAAGTGACCAAAACATCAGCCAGAAAGCAGAAAGGTACTGAGAAGTGGTCTGCGGTCCCCACCTGCAGAACCACTCCTTTATTGAGTGTGTCTTGCTAATTGCCAATGATTTCCACCTGTTGGCTGTTCCATTTGCACAACAGCTGTGAAATTGATTGTCAATCAGTGTTGCTTCCTAAGTGGACAGTTTGATTTCACAGAAGTTTGATTTATTTGGAGTTATATTGTGTTCTCTTTATTTTTTTAAGCAGTGTATATATGTATATATACACACTGTATGTGTGTGTGTGTGTATAGTTTTTAATTTTAATTATTAGCTTTACTTACACTTACTGTGTCTCAGTCCTGAATATATAACAAATAAAAATGCATCCGTATGAAGGTGGTAATTCACTGCACTGACTTTTATTATAATACAAAAATAATAATAAACATTCTCAGACTGTTTGATAAAAAGTAAATAAAAATACAGTTAATTATAGAATGAATATTTAATAATAGAATTATTAAATTATAAGTAATAATAAACAAGTAAATAAATAAATGTATTTATTTATTGTCTGTAAACCACTGCTCTGTAAATAGTTCCTCAAGTCACATTTCTGTATTTATGGTTTGAAGTCATTCAGAACATTCGAGTTGAATGGAGACTCACTGAATCATTTCCTAGAGAACTGTAATCAAACTGCTATGAGATCAAAGAGGTTCACATTTCTGTATTTTGTATAATTTAATGAATCATTCGGAACCATATCAGAACAATCTTCATGATTTACTGTATCATTTGATTCTTGAGACTTCATGATTCACTGAATCGTTTGATTCATGAGACTTTATGATTCACTGAATCCTTTCCGAGATAACTGGATTGGATATAGGATTCAAGTGGTCACAGGCTTAAAGGCATCATCCTCCAGTCACATTTGTGTATTCATGGTATTTTAGAAATAGCCCTGAATCGTATCAGAGTCAAATTGAACCACGGTGCAGCCTTCATGATTCACTGAATCATTTCCTAGAGAGCTGTTGTCAAACCAAATCATTAAGAGGTCACCCAGTTTGCTAACAGAACTCTCAGTGCCTTATCATATAAAACCCACTTGGGCTCCAAAAAAAGGGCCCATCTAACCCAACATACCTGTTAATGGTGGAAGATAATCTGCATGGGCTGCTGCTCAGTGGGCTCCTATGGAAACCGAGGACCAACGGATGGGTCCAAAATGGGCTACCATTATGAGGCACTTTATCTTCTTCTTCTTCTTCTTTCGGCTGCTCCCTTTAGGGGTCGCCACAGCGGATCATCTGCCTCCATCTTGCCCTATCCATTGCCTCCTCTACTTTCACACCAACCATCTCCATGTCCACCTTCACTACATCCATAAACCTTCTCTGAGGTCTACCTCTTCTCCTTCTACCTGGCAGCTCCATCTCCAACATTCTTTGCCCAATATATCCACTATTCCTCCTCAACACATGTCCAAACCATCTCAACCTGGCCTCTCTGGCTTTATCTCCAAACTGCTCCACCTTCACTGTCCCTCTGATCTGCTCATTTCTAATCTTGTCCAGCCTTGTCACTCCCAACGAAAATCTCAGCATCTTCATCTCCGCCACCTCCAGCTCAGCCTCCTGTCTTTTAGACAGAGCCACAGTCTCCAAACCATCCATCATAGCAGGACGCACTACTGTCTTGTAAACCTTCCCTTTCACTCTTGCTGCTATCCTTCTGTCACACATCAGCCCTGACACCCGTCTCCACCCACTCCATCCTGCCTGCACCCTCTTCCTCACCTCTTTTTTGCACTGTCCATTGCTCTGGATGGTTGACCCAAGGTATTTGAAGTCATCCACCTTTACGACCTCTACTCCTTGCATCTTCACCTTTCCACCTGCCTCCCTCTCATTCACACACATGTATGAGGCACTTTATATAGTGCACATAATGTGCCTAGCTGTCCTCAGCCCAGTTTGCCAGTGGACGTCCCAGTCTGTGCCCAAGTTGCACCTGTATGAAACTCACTTGGGCTCCAAACTAAGAGCCCATAAAAACCCAATGTATAGCATTCAGTATGGCACTACATGGTACCCATCATTAACCCGTATGGGCTACTGTTCAAGGGGCCTATTAACTACTGTTCCTAAACGGGTCACCTTGTTGGGGCCCATCATAAACCCAAATGGTGCCTATATGGATATGCAGGATGGGGAGATGGAGATGAGGCTGAAGCGCGTGTCCCGTGGTGGTGATGACTGTTTCTCGAAAGATAAACAGCCATAATGACGTCTCAGTTTGAACTGGACGAGTGCAGACAGTAGTGTGCGTCTCTCACTGACAGATGGCGAGGGAGATCAGGGAGATCAGTTCAGCAGGGACATGGCAGACATGAGCGAAAACACTACTGCGCATAACGCACATGCTGTGTTTTGCCACTAGTCGGCAGCGCGTGCCTCCAGATTGAAGCAATATCTCATCCATGAAAATAAGTGCGAGCTAATGAACAGATGAGGGAGAGAAGAATGACATGTCACTGTGCAGAGGCAGCTATCAGGAGCCTTTAAAGGGGAATTCCACCCATTTTCTTCACATTTCTGCTAAATTAAACTGTTACGATCTGAAGACGCCTGAAGAGTTTAAAAGCTACATCTCAGAAACGTCGTATATGAATGTCTGATGTCTAACAGACGGTTTCATGACACTTTTAAGAAGCTTTTGATCTTTTGAAATCTCCACTCGTCACAGAGAGGTACATGCGAGGCGTTGTGAGGCAAAATAATTCCCAAAGTAATTTTTTCCTGACTATTAATTTGCCATCAACCTCACATTTGAAAAGGCAAAAGACACTTTTAGGTCCCATTTGCATCACATTGAATGGCTTTGCTTACATCTCAAGGGTTGAATAAATAAGAAATTTAGAAAATGTGGTGGACTTTCCCTTCCCCCCAACTTTCTTCTTTATTTTTCGCGCTGGAGCTACGAGGTAATGAACAAGTAATGGAAGCTTCTTAGCATACACACTTAAAAAATGGTTCTTAAAGGGTTCTTTAGTAAAGAGTGATGCTATTTCAGAACCATGAGTTCTATTTAGAACCATGTCTTTACATGGTGAAATGGTTATTCAGATTGATGGAGAATGTGTTGTACATGGTTCTATATGGCACCCAAAAGGGTTCTTCAACTGTTATGCTTGTTAAGCTTGTAGAACCATGAAGACCCTTCATTTTTAAGTGTGTACCAGTTAGAATGGTGCCTAAATCATCACATACTTTCCTCAAAAGGTGTTGGATTGTTAAAACGGTTACAGTTATTACTTATTAAGTAACAATAATAATCAATAATATTTTCTCCTCGATATAATATTCCTGTCTTATAGATGGCAGTAGTGTCTATAATGCTTGTGTATATTGGGCCCTGGTGATATAAGACCCTGTTAAGCCAGGGCTCTGAGAACATCCTCCACTCCTTACTGCACAGACTGTTTCCTTTTCCTGAGCTAATAGCTGTTGATGAAGGCAGACAGACTCCCTCACAGTCACCCAAACACAGCAGTCCATTTAACTGAGCCAGCCCTGAATGAGGCCATCTACTTCCTACTACAGACAGGCTCAAACAAAGAAACGCAATTAAGTCTGATAATAAAACATTGGGGGTAATTTAATGGCTGGCTAAGGGGGCCCACACTGCATCTCTTGCTGAGAGAATCTGGAGCTGTAGAGCAAGTTTCCCATCGGCTGCTGGACAGTCTATGAGTTTTCTGGTTTCTGCAAGCTCATAGCACGCTAGTGGCATGGTTGTGTGTGTGGTGCTGGCAGAGACACAGGGTGTGGGGGTGCTGAGGGGCCGGCACCCACATTTCAGGATTGTTTAACTGTTGAAAATAATCACATCTGACAATCATGTGATCTATGTGTACTTGTTTTAGAGTGGAGTTTGTATTTTTAATGGCCTGGCTAAAATCCACCAAATGGAGAACGACACTGATAATAATTCACCAACTGGAGAATGACATGGATAAAAATCCACTGATTGGAGAATGACATGGATATAAATCTACCAACTGGAGAACAACAAGGATAAAAATCCACCAATAGGAAAATGACATGGATAAACATCTACCAATTGGAGAACAGCAAGGATAAAAATCCACCAATAAGAGAACCACATGGATAAAAATCCACCAATAGAAGAATGACATGGATAAAAATCCACCAATAGGAGAACAACATGGATACAAATCCACCAATAGGAGAACAACATGGATACAAATCCACAAATGGGAGAAGTAGATGGATAAAAATCCACAGAAATGAGAAGAGTATGGCAAAAATTCCACCAGTAAGATGAGGGCGTGCAAACATTTACCAGTTGAAGAACAGCCACTAATAAATGAATACTTGGCCTTTCATTTAGATTTATTGTAGAAACTGGCCGCAACACACAGCAGCATAAATGACCTCGTTTACACCTGGTCACTTCATGTGTCTTGAGTATCAGGATTATATCTGGATATAGCCAAACCACATAAAAATGCAAGTGTAAATACACACAAGACACTTTTAAAACTGATACATATCCTCAGGAAGTGGTCTTAAACCCATTTGAGCTGCATGTTATAGCAGTGTAAATGCATCCGTCTCTCCAAGGCTATGTTCAGACTGCCAGACCAAATCCAGTTTTTGTCATATCCAGATTATTTCCAGATTTTTGTGTGGACAGCAAAAAACTAATCGGATCAAAACCACATTTGGAGGTGCGATTCCAGTTGGGTTTTTGCAGATACGTCTGAGTCTTGAAGCTCTGGCTGCCAAAATCGGATGTCAAGGAGCCCTTTGCGTCACTCGCAATGCGACAACCAATGACACAACATAGTTGTAAAGCAATAGTTTGGTCACTATAGTTAAGCAATGGGCTTAGAACAATAGTTTGGTCAATATAGTTAAGCAATGGCCTTAAAGCAATAGTTTGGTCAACATAGTTAAGAAATGGGCTTAAAACAATAGTTTGGTCAATATAGTTAAGCAATGGCCTTAAAGCAATAGTTTGGTCAACATAGTTAAGAAATGGGTTTAAAACAATAGTTTGGTCACTATAGTTAAGCAATGGGCTTAGAACAATAGTTTGGTCAATATAGTTAAGCAATGGCCTTAAAGCAATAGTTTGGTCAACATAGTTAAGCAATGGGCTTAGAACAATAGTTTGGTCAATATAGTTAAGCAATGGCCTTAAAGCAATAGTTTGGTCAACATAGTTAAGAAATGGGTTTAAAACAATAGTTTGGTCACTATAGTAAAGCAATGGGCTTAAAACAATAGTTTGGTCAACATAGTTAAGAAATGGGCTTAAAGGAATAGTTTGGTCAATATAGTTATACAATGGGCCTAAAACAATAGTTTGGTTAATATAGTTAAGCAAAGGGGTTAAAACAATAGTTTGGTCAATATAGTTAAGCAAAGGGGTTAAAACAATAGTTTGGTCAATATAGTTAAGCAATGGCTTTAAAGCAATAGTTTGGTCAATATAGTTAAGCAATGGGCTTTAAACAATAGTTTGGTCAATATAGTTAAGCAATGGGCTTTAAACAATAGTTTGGTCAATATAGTTAAGCAATGGCCTTAAAGCAATAGTTTGGTCAATATAGTTAAGCAATGGGCTTTAAACAATAGTTTGGTCAATATAGTTAAGCAATGGCCTTAAAGCAATAGTTTGGTCAATATAGTTAAGCAATGGGCTTTAAACAATAGTTTGGTCAATATAGTTAAGCAATAGTTTGGTCAATATAGTTAAGCAATGGCCTTAAAGCAATGGCCTATCACCACCTCTGTGAACAGTTCAGTTTCTCTAGAATGGAGCATTTCAGATCACACTGCTCTGAATAAGAGTGGAAACTGTGTAAATGTGATTTCTTACTAAACTACCTCTTTAAGACACTGAATCCAGTGAGGATGTGAGTGTGTTTACTAAAGCAGCAGCCTCCAGACTCCCGGACTCACGACTCCGAACTGCTGCAGCTGCGTTCCCATGGCAACAAGCCGCAGAAGTGAGACGAGCAGTGAGAGGAGCTAGAGAGAAAACGCACATTAAAAAAGCGCACTCCTTTCCTCCTTGTCCTATTCACACATATACTCATTTACTTCTTCACTCTTTCTCTTCTCACTCCCTCTCTCTCCTTCTTTTCCCCTTCTATTTCTCTCTTTCTGTCTCTTCTCTCTTTTTCTTTCTCCCTTTTTAACTCCCTCTTTTCTCTGTTCCACTCTCCTTCTCCTTTCTTTCTCTCATTTTCTCTTCCTCTTATCATCTCTCGCTGTCTCTCTCTCTCTCTCTCTCTCTCTGTGTCTCTTCTGTCTCTCTCCCTCTTTCTTTTTATTCTCCCCTCCTCTTATTCTGTCCTTTCTCTTTCCCTCTTTCTCTCACTTGGTACCTTTCTCCCTTTTTCTTTCTATCACCATCTCCTCTCTCTTTCTTTCTTACTTTCTTTTTTTATTTCTCTCAGTTTTTCTTTGTTTCCCTCTTTTTCTCCCTATCTCTGTTTTGTCCCTCTGTCTTTTCTCTCTCTCTCTCTCTCTTTCACCCTGCCTCTCTCTTTTCTTTTTTCTCCCTTTCTCTCTCCTTCTGTCCTTTCCCTCTTTCTCTTACATGGCCATTTTCTCTTTTTTCTCAGTATTCCTTTTTCTTTCCTTCTTTCTCTCTTTCTGTCTCTCTCCCTTTCTCTTGATTTTTTTCTGCTTCCTCAATCTTTCTTTTTGCTTTTTTCTTTTCCCATTTCTGCCCGTTCTTCTCTTTCTCTCTATATATCTTTCATCACCTCACTCTCCCTTCCTCCCTACCTCCCTGCCTCTGTCTGTGTCCTCTTTCTTTCACTCTCTTTTTCTCTCTCCTTTCTCTCTCTCCCTCACTCTGCTTTTTTTAATCCTGTTTTTTATTAAGTAGAAATAAAACATTCAGAGTTTTTTCATATTGTAGACTCAAACTCACACTACTGCTCTCTCTCTCTCTCTCTCTCTCTCTCTCTCCCTCCCTCCCTCTCGCTCTCTCTCTCTCTTCTCATCATTCTTTCGGTGTAGCGACAAGCTGGATTGTTCATTTTTTCGTCAGCGGAGATGTTGCCGGGTCTCCATCTTCCCAACATCTGAAATTCACTTTGAAAACAGAGCAGAGGAGAGATGAATAAATGATGGTGTGAATAAGTGAACACATGCCGGGATTAATGAGAGAGCGGCTGCGGATGGAGCGTTGCTATATGTTGTCAAGGCCTGATGTGGCTTCACCCGGTCACTCTCTCTCAGTCTCGATCTCCATCTCTCTCTCCCTCTCTCTCTCTCCTCCTTTCATTTATTCACTGAGCGTGAAGCAACACTCAGGCCAAACTGACCCCACATTCTTCATCTTAAAGGGCCAATATCATGGGACTCTGAATTTTCTTCTCTCTTTTGAAATAAAAAGCAAAGACATCATTAAAGTTTCAAAATGTGCCGTCCACACAGTCCACGTTCAGAAGCTAAGCTGCGAAAACAGCCTGTTTTAAATTGTGTGATGTCACAAGAATGCATTTACATATATTTGCCTATTGAGCAGTTTAGCCCTGCACATTCATGCTTTCAAAAAGATTTAAGCAATTTTAGCTTGGTCTGCTTTTGAATGAGGCACGATAATGGCCAACCAATCAGAAGAGAGGTTATTTACATATATCAGTCTTAAAGGCGCAGTAAGAAAGACAAGTTGGATAATGCTCATGGTAAAATTACTTATGACTGCTTTTGCTACATCAGAAATGGATATCAGGGAACAAAACAGAAGAAAAATGAAACTTAAAGCTCCTTCAAAGGAACATCCTAACATATATAATTTTAAACGTATATATATATATATATATATATATATATATATATATATATATATATATATATATACACACGTATTATATAAGACTTTGCTTTAAGTTTTAGCTCAGCTGTAGCCGCTTCTCTCACATCTCCGGCAGGAAACTTGTAGAACCGTTTTTTGTAAAATATCTTCTCTCGTTTGGCTATTTATGAGGCTGAGGTCAGCTTCTCACTGGCCAGCTTCTTGTTTGATTTTTTCCATTCCACCTTAAATGGTGCCTGAGGCACCAGAATGTAACTGCTGCACCATTTAAGGGACAATTTGAACAAGACACTGACTTCAGCTTCATGACTTTTTAGTGTTTGTCAGTTTCTCAGTGTAGATTAAATGTATCCAGAAACCAGCTGGAGTGATCATGAGCACAAATAATCCATTCATCTCCAAATTATCCATGTTTGTCCAGTATCTTTCTCTTTGCCTTTTCATTAGCTTCTAGCTAGGCGAGATTGTTGTCTGCATTGTTATAGTGACCAGCAGAGTACCAATCCTTCAGGGTTAAAGGGTGAATTAGCAGTTCTATATGAACAGCGTTTAAGACCATTTATTGTTAAACTGTGTCGAACGATCAGCAGAGCTTTATTTTACTGTAAAGGAGGATTATTTTATTATCACCGACTAATCTAATTCTGCTGTGGAGCCGCAACAGAACAGTAAAAGAACCACATGTTGCTGACCCCTGCTTTAGGCTCTATCTATAGCCCAGTACAGTAGGCAGAAATGTCTCCCAGAGCTGATACAGTTTCTTTAAATGCCAGTATGATTACATAAGTATGTCGTATTAGTGCTGTAATTCATATGATTCAACAGGAAACTCAATAATCAGCTTGATAGCAAAATGTCTCTGCAAGATTCTGATGGACCAATGCACTGCCTGGCCAGTTTATCAGAAACCCCTCCCTTGTAGCAGTTACCGACTGCTGATGCACAGTTTGTGTTAGCCATACTCTAGTCCTTCTCCGATGGTCATTTTCTGACCTCAGAGCAGCTACTGGCTGGATATTGTACACGTATATGGATCATTCTACTGAGCTGGTTCAAAGAGTTGAAAACACATTTTTGACTTTTTACTGACTTGGACTTCAACATCCTTTAGTTTAATTTTTTTTTTTATACTAAAATCCATCAAATGTTTCAGTAGTGAATGTTTGTGCCAGTAGTGAGAATTTTAGCTCTTTTTGAGCAGAACTCAAAAATGCTAGCCACTACACGACTTGCAGACACAGCTTTGAACAGCTGTACGCCCATAAAATCATCATGTTTTTCATTAAAACACAAAAATGTTTACTTAACTGCAGAAAATGTGTGTTTCGGTAGTGGCAGTTCTTAATGTTCCAAGATGATTTTCAGACTTTGGGACACATGTACTTCAAAACTGTGGGATCTAACTGCTCACCATGGGGCCAACTGCTCACCATGTGGCTATCTACCACCACCATACTACCACCATCTGTGATCTACACCCTTATAGTTTACACAGGGACTTCTTTGGGAACTGAAAGATCAAAATTTAATACAGAATGTGAGAGCAAGATGCAGCTGTACTTTTACATATTTTTTTCTAAAGGACGTCATTAAACATGCAACTTTCAATATTTTTGCTTCAAGTAACTGCAGTGCTCACTATTTCATTTTTGGGATCTACTAGAATAAGTTCACATGCTTCAATGTTCTCAAAACACATTTTTTTCATACTGTACATCTCTATTCACCCCTGACCAAAATGCTCTGTTAGAGCTCCAGTGCCTTTAAACCCCACCTCCAATTGAGCCCAGTGTGCTCGGATTGGTCAGCTCACCCACTCTGTTCTGAATGGTCAACCGCCAGAGTGATTCCACCCCTACATGTTCTGCCCCTGTCTCGCAGTCTGCAGACAGACCCTTCTCTCCTGAGC